>NC_074700.1:12186433-12236433 GCF_029448725.1 Salvelinus fontinalis
ATTGTTATTGCTGGTTAGGTAGGAAGCTATCTTTTGATAAAGCAAAGGAGGCTAGTTAAGGTTATCTAGTGAGGCAGGCTAGCGAATGTTTTATCTAATGTTACCATAGCTAGCTAGCTACTTCATTATAACTTAGTCAGGTCATAGCTCATACAAGTTTATTGTGTATTGTCTAGGTACTGCTGGTTATTTAACTTTATCATTTGATAATGCTAGTAAGGCAGGCTAGCTAGATCAAGGCTAGCTAACGTTAGCTAACTAGCTAATGTTAGCCTACAAGTTGGCTTTACATGTTAGTTAGTGTATTCTGTATTGTCGAGGGTAAAACTAAATAATGGTGGTAGCTAAGTCCTGTCTGAGAGGGAGACACTCTAGACCCAAACTGTTATAGACCTATATCCATCCTGCCCTGCCTTTCTAAAATCTTCGAAAGCCAAGTTAATAAACAGATCACCGACCATTTCGAATCTCACCGTACCTTCTCCACTATGCAACCTGGTTTCCGAGCTGGTCATGGGTGCACCTCAGCCACGCTCAAGGTCCTAAGCGATATCAGAACCACAAATGAAATGTGACCATACTTTACCATTCATATATTATCAATTAAAACCTATATAGCCTATATAGCATTTTCGAAGTCATCAAGAGATATGGCTTTCATTTCAACCCAGGATTCAACTAAAAAAAGACAATACATATAGGGCTAGGGTTTCAAGCTTTGGTTGAAATTAAATGAAATGTTCAAGTTAATAGTTAATATGTTGGATTGTCTCCATCTCAACCATGTTAATAAAGAATAGGACTCAATCAAATCCAATTAAACTTTATACGCACTTAAATGTAACTAAATGTAATCAAAAATGTAATCTACGTAATCCCCAAAAGTAATTATTCATCATAAGAGGGCCATAAACAATAAGTAGTAATGTTGCGTACTCCAAGATAGGTTAACAGCTCACCTTTCTGGTCAAAATAGTTATAAATTGCTGAGACGTAGTTACTTTTTAGGACACAAGCTCAAGTACACACTACAAATATGATACAAATATGAAAATGTTAAATATTTTAAATGACGTATTTCATATTCAACAAAACGGTATGAATATGGCTCAAAATTGCTTACATATTTTCTAAATTCCATATATTCAAATAATAATAAGACTAACTATAAAATTTCAACTTCCTTCTAACTGAAAAATACATATTTGTATGTTTAGTGTTAGAAAAATGTTGCATATTGTCTAAAGGTCTCTCTTGATCAAACCGTCTGCCCCCATAGCTGTGATTGTCTCACAGAGCTCTATCTTGGCATCCTGAGCTTGTCAGGAACTCGCCTTTCATCTCATACTAATCCGTCTATCACAAACATAAAGTGTTTTTTGTTTAAAATATATGAATTATTTTTGGCTGTATATTGATCTTTGAATGTACTACAGTGATGAAATCACTCTCTCCTGCTGCGCTACGATGTATGGATTGCAGGCATGTGCTTTGTCAGTGGCTGTGACGTAGGGTTCAGCCAGCGGTTGATAGACAGTCGGAGAGTGAATTAAAAGGCAGGAGGGACATCCCAGCTTCAACTGGTTTCAGATCTGACATCCTACATCCCACAAGCTCAGAAATATTACTGTGTCAGTGGGAACCAGGGCTATCGCTCAATGCAAGCCATTTCGATCTACAGTGTTCACAGATTTATTTATACGTGGAAAGGTCAGTTGGAACCGGTACCAGAACCATGAAGGTCCCCTAAACAGGGGACTTTAAATCTAACAGGTTTTAAATAAAGTTTGATTTGATTTAGTCCAGTGGTGTATATTCATGGTTGCCAAGGGAAGCCAGGCTTCCCCAAAATATGTACCAAGAAAAAAAAGTACTAAACTATTTATCTTTCTTCTCTGTGTTTCATAAATTTCCTTAATTTCCCAAGAGGCTGAATGTGTCTCACTGGAGAAAGCATTTGAGCGAACCAAACAGTGCCCCCCTGTCTCAGTATGTGTAGTCCATCTATCTGATGCTGTCTGGTCAAAAAGAGTATGACACTGTTGTTGCCCGTAGCAATAAATGCAAGGGGAGCCACCGAGCATTTGGTCTGCCTTGATAAAAAAAAAGGAATATTAGCCAATCAGCGTTGAGTTAAACTGAGTGAGCTCCGCTGTGCATGGTCCTGGCGCAACATTGACAGAAAAAAAGTTGTTGCAGCTCCTTGTGTTGTTGTCCTCCGGTGGCTAGCTAGCTATCTAGAATCGTTCCTTTCCTAGCCATGGATGGAGATAGGGATTTGGACTTGTACTTTTACTTAATTCTCCGTACTGGCCAATGGTTATAACGGCGATTCTGATCCAACCATGAATTCATACATTGTGCCCCTGGCCTGAGAGGATGGAAGTTCAACATGCAGCTAAATGGAGTAGGCTAACGTTAACTAGCTGGACTGTTAGTGAGCAAGTGACACAAAAGCGTGGTTGAATTAATTCTGCCACTGTGTCTTCTTATTTTCTCAGCCTTAGGCCTATATGTCACGGTAAAAGGGGATATGAACTAACAGGTTATAGACCAAAAAACAGAATTATCACAACACAGGTTGTAATATGGCATTTTTGGAGGGGGCTTGGATTCCCCAGGGATTTTACCCACGCACCGCTACTGATTTTGTACCACTCCCTTAACTTCGATTTTTGGTTGACATGAAGATGTGAAACCAACACATAAATGATTCATTTGTAGACAAACTGGATATTGAATTGTGTTTGGTTGTCAACGCAACCAAATATAATTTGAAGGACATGTACAGGTATCTTCGACTTAGAAAGTGGATTCACGTCTCCATCTCAAATAAAAAGTTAAAGAATCCAAATAAATCCAACCGAACTTTAAACGCACTTTAAATCAAGTTTGATTTGATTTAGTTCCATTCTTCAACTTTGATGTTTGGTTGAGACAGAGACCTGAATTCAACAAATCAATGTCGACAAGTTAACAAATCATATGTTGGATTCACGTCGCCAACTAAACCAAAAATAAAAGTTAAAGATTAGGATCAAGCCAGTGGCTCAGATGAAAGTACCCAAGAACTAGATACACCTCTTTAAATGTTGATATTTGGTTGCGTTGTCAACGAAACACAATTGAATATTACTTTTGTAATACAGTAAATAGCCAATAGTTTGGGCTATCTTACAAACGTCTGTAATAGTATTTACACATCCATGGCCACATTTTGAGCTTACTGTAACTATAATTGTCTTATGGCGTTATAGAAAACGTGCATGATCAGCATAGCATAAAAAGGCTGCAGGACTGTGGAAATCTTCACAATTGCTATAATAATCTGTGCAGAATCACGGACAGCATTGATCACTTGCACCACGTATTTTTAATGTAATCTCAACTGCAATCCAGGTCATTTGGTTGTGCTATTAGATGAAGCACGGTGATAACACGTTAAGTTGTTGTATAAATACAAAATATCTGGCATTGTATTCACATTTGAACTTGATTGAGCTTCTAAACGGTTGAAAGCACAGTGATAACACATTTAGATGACAACTACACCAAAAATCAGTCATTGTTTTTCCATTGGAATTTGGTTATGCTTTCAGATGGTTGAAAACATAGTGAAAACAGATTGGGATTTCAAAAAACCTCTGCCTGTCCTTCTTGAGTGGGTGAACAAAGGCTGAAATCGCATTGATCAACGTCTCAACCAAAAACGACCCGAATGTCCACGTTAAGATGACATGGCGTGCTCAGTGGGAAACTCCTTCATTGCCACACGGTGAAGTCCTGGCAAGACCCAAGTCAATAGTTATGTACAACCTCACTAGGCAGCCAAGCAGTGAGTGACCAAACCAGAAGAAAAACACTACTGTGTATATAGTATAGCTACTCTGTGTCTACGGTCCACTACCCGTCCACCGAGGCGTGGTTCAAAGTCGCGAGGAGGGAGAACGGGAGACAGGGAAAGAAGGAGAGCGATAAGGAGGGAGATGTTAACAATGCAAACACGGGACTCCAGAAGCCCTGTTTATTCCCACCGAAGCCAAGGAGCATGAAACGCGTTGCACTCTACTCCCTAATGTCACTTCACAAGCTACCCAAAGTCTTCATCGGGATGTTTGAGAGACATCTCTCTGTCTCTCTCTGTGGCGTGAAAGGATGGAGAAAGGGAGAGAGGAGAGAGAGAGAGCAAGAGAGAGAGACAGAGAGCGAGAGTGAGAGAGAGACAGAGAGCGAGAGTGAGAGAGAGCGAGAGAGAGCGAGAGAGAGCGAGAGAGAGAGAGAGAGAGACAGAGATAGAGAGGTTATGTTGTGTGTGGCCTCTTGAGGGTGATTCTGGGATTGCGCCCCTGCTTGATCTGCTCTGAACTCTGGGGGATTGAGTCCTAGTCAACTACAAAACATGATGTTCTGGGGGTTTTGGTGTGACAAGGCATGCTGAGGTCACATTCTTTATATACCCATGCCTTGCGCTACTGTAGCTACTGCATATTCTGAGCTTCAGCCAAATTTCCACAGCAGCGCATTGAAACAGAGATGGGCCAGAAACTAAATCAAGAAAAATAGCTGAGGATACTGTTTGAGCATCCGACCAACTAACCCCCTCCCTAAAAATAAAATGTGGTACTCTATAGTCATTCTAAATGTAAAAGTTTGGAGTGGGTGCTTGTTGACTGTTGTTTCTTACCCATGACTATTCAAGAAAATATTTTTAAAGGTTTCCCTTAAGAGGTTAAAAAACAAATGTGCTGCTGTGTCGGCTTATTTGTTTATTCACTCTACGTATATCGACAGTAGGTGAAAGGAAACAGATGAAACGGAATTAAACATAAGTTGGAGGAGAGAATAACCGTACATTTGTTTGTATAGTCTGCGTGTGTGTACACAAGTTGTGTGTGTGTGTGTGTGTGTGTGTGTGTGTGTGTGTGTGTGTGTGTGTGTGTGTGTGTGTGTGTGTGTGTGTGTGTGTGTGTGTGCGTGCGTTTGTCTGTGCGTTTCTGTGTGTGTGTGTTTGTGAGTGCGCACTTCTCCGTGCGAGCAAGTCTGTGTGTACGTGTGTGTGTGTGGATGTGGTTCCTCGCAGCATTATAAGCAGCCAACAGAGATACAAGTTGAATGTTTTTACTCAGTCGGTAGTATACTGTAACTTTTTATATCCTCCTTATATGACGGCACAACGGAGGATGAAACATAACACAGAGATACCTCGTTGCCACAGCTACACCTGCTCCATCTACAGCTGTGTCAACCTACAGTACCTACACCAAGGAAATTCAAAATGGCACTCGGCTAAACCTCCTCCACCTATCACTAAAAACACCCCACCACCCAAACAATACATTTCAATAAATTATTCCGTAAAATGTGACATTTGCCTCTTTTAGTTATTATACCGCCATAATTTGAGAAAGTGTGACTAAATATGCCACATCCCAATACATTTCCACCAGAATCTGACATTTGGTTCGAGAAAACAACAGATCAGTAATCATTTCCACATTTCAAGCTATGGCAGAAACAACATGAGGCCATTGGGTTTCTGGCAGTTGGCTTCTGTGTCACAAACGACCCAGGATGCATTGCCGCAGGTGATGTTTATATGATGTTGCCGTGGGTTTCCCAGTGTGGTCACTTGATGAGATGGGATTCAATTGTGGCAAAATAATGAGCTATGTGAAGGGTGTGATGCACTCATTCATTAACACCTACACGGATTATAATTAGAACACATGAATGAATATAATTAGGGGAATAGGTGGAATATTTTAATTTAGTTATACAAATCAGTATATTAAGTGATGGGGACCCAGCATCTATCTGAATCATGTAGTGATTTATATACACTACATGACCAAAAGTATGTGGACACCTGCTCATCTAACATCTCATTCCAAAATAACGGGCATTAATATGGAGGTGGTCCTCCCTTTGCTGCTACAACAGCCTCCACTCTTCTGGGAAGGCTTTCCACTAGATGTTGGAACATTGCTGTGGGGACTTGCTTCCATTCAGACACGAGCATTAGAGAGGTCGGGCACTGGTGTTGGGCGATTAGGCCTGGCTCGCAGTCGGTGTTCCAATTCATCCCAAAGGTGGTCGATGGGGTTGAGGTCAGGACTCTGTGCAGGCCAGTCAATTCTTCCACACCGATCTCGACAAAACATTTCTGTATGGACCTTGCTTGGTGCACGGGGCATTGTCATGCTGAAACAGGAAAGGGCCCTCCCCGAACTGTTGCCACAAAGTTGGAAGCACAGAACTGTCTAGAATGTGTTTGTATACTGTAGCGTTGAGATTTCCCTTCACTGAAACAAAGGGGCCTACCCCGAACCATGGAAAACAGCTCCAGACCATTATTCCTCCTCCACAAAACTTTACAGTTGGCACTATGCATTGGGGCAGGTAGCGGTGTCCTGGCATCCGCCAAACGCAGATCCACCTTTCTGCCAGATTGTGAAGCGGGATTCATCACTGCTCCAGAGAAGATGTTTCCACTTCTCCAGAGTCCAATGGCGGCGAGCTTTACACCACTCCAGCCGACGCTTTGCATTGCACATTGGTGATTTTAGGCTTGTGTGCGGCTGCTCGGCCATGGAAACCCATTTCATGAAGCTCCCAACGAAAGGTATTATGCTGACGTTGCTTCCAGAGGCAGTTTGGAACTCAGTAATGAGTGTTGCAACCGAGGACACACAATTTTTACGCGCTACGCGCTTCAGCACTCGGCGGTCCCATTCTGTGAGCTTGTGTGGCCTACCACTTCGCGGCTGAGCCACTGTTGCTCCAAGACGTTTCCACTTTACAATAACAGCACTTACAGTTGACTGGGGCAGCTCTAGCAGGGCAGACATTTGACAAACTGAGTTGATGGAAAGGCGGCATCCTATGACAGCGTCACGTTAAACGTCACTGAGCTCTTTAGTAAGGTCATTCTACTGCCAATGTTTGTCCATGGAGACTGCATGGCTGTGTGCTCGATTTTATACACCTGTCAGCAATGGGTGTGGCAGAAATAGCCGAATCCACTAATTTGAAGTGGTGTCCACATACTTTTGTATATACTGTATAGTATATAGTGAATATATGTATACGCAATTATCAGTAAAATACATATAGTCCTCATTATATATAATCATGATTGGTTGCGAACATTGCTTGTTAATTGTGGCTGCAATATGGGGCAAGAAAATATGCAAATGCATACACACATTTCACTCTATATAAACAAACTGGCCCATAAACCTACAGCCCTCTGTAGCCCAATTCAGTTTGAATCAAAACCTATTTACGGACTGCCATCTCCCCCCCCCCCCCCCCCTCTCCAATCCTTCCTCTTCTCCCTCTCTCTTTCTCTCTCCCTCTCTCTCCATTCCTTCCTCTTTCTCTCTTTCAACTTTCTATTTTCACGTTACATGAATCAGAGCAGCAAAGTTGTGAAGCTGCAATAATCAGGTGCGCAACGCATTCCATTAAAAGAGCAATGTCACCTGTGTTCGTGGGTTCGTGTTTCATGTTTACCACGACAGAGATCACGTTGCATATGTTCTTAAAGGTCATCTATCAGTACAAAGGTAATGCCTGAGTGGCAGGACTTTGGTGATGGGTCAAACACCTTAACCAGCTGGAAAGAAATGTCTACAGCAAATAGAAGTAAGTTGTTGTTCTTTCTATTGGGATACTTCATGGCATGTGCCTGAGGGTGGCCTTGCAGTCATATATACTGTATTTGCATGCCCGTACACAATTCCTCCGCCTGCATGGGTACGAATCCTGTCTCCCTTCTCTCCGTCTCTCTGTCTCTCCATTTCATACCTTTAAGGAGAGTGCACGTCCACTCTCCTTAAAAAAAAGAGAGAGAGATTGCACATGGCCTTCTGGTGACTGGGTTGCGGATACTTCGAGTGACCTACCCATCCTGTCAGCAACCGATATCGTCCCTCTTCACGAGACACGTGGAACATTTCGACCTTATTTAACGGTTCTATAACAATGCTCACGTCCTCCTGTTAGAGAATATTCTTTCCTCTCCTTTATTGGTCCATCTGTTAGCACTGTAGATGCCTTGCTGACTTAAGTGTGTACTTCCCATGCCAGCGAAGCAAATAAAATGGAATGGAGAGGGAGGGAGAAAGAGAGATGAAACGAGGGATGGTGGAGAATAGGAGAGTGAGAATGAGCAAAGAGATTGAGAAAGACTTGCAATAGAGAGTGAATTAAAGAGAAGCGTCTTTCCCCATCCCCTTTCCACCCACTCTTTAATGTTATAGGGCGACTGTTGGCCTCTGCACTTATTTGCTTTGGCCTGATAGAGCTGCACAGGAGCCCCGTTGTTACACCATTGCAGGGGCTCTCTCTCACGATCTCGGAGGGTTATAAAACAGGAGTAATAATTGCTTACGTTCGCACCCTGCGGAATCGGTGTCTCCTGTCAGCGCCAGGGACCGATCGAGGCGATAGCAGATTGTGGGTCGCTCGGGATTGGGGCTCGGAGGCCCCGACGCCGCAACGCAAACACTCACATTCAGCACCGCTGTCTGCAGTCACCCCCGACGACAACAATGTGTATCACTACATTCTCCCCGGGAGAATAGCACTCGCGGATCTAGATCTTGCTGGCCTGATTCTGACTAGACACAGACGAAGATACGCCGAATGATTTTACTACAGGGGTTCGCTTCCCTATCGTCGGGTCGGTGTTTCGCTCCATTGTTCATGTCCACCGTGATGTCGATGGGGCTATCGGGAAGCACACTGATGTTTTTCGTGCTGCTGTTTCTCATCTGTTGCTTGAAGATGCTGGGGGGGGGGGGGGGTCGATATCATCTCACTATGGCGAGAAAGAAGAAGAAGATTTCACTGTAAATACAAGGTTATTTAATACACTGACTGACTCAAGAGATACCTGTGTAGTAAACATATAGGACCTGCCATTTGATTACAGACAAGCTCACAAAGGTATTCTGGGGTCTTACCTCCATCTATAAATAGGATTACTTACTTACTTACTTAAGCCCATCGCCCCATAAGGAGTAGGCCATCAGCCTTGCCTCCACAGCGAACTCGACTTTGGCCAGTCCTCTCCATCTCATTCCACAGCCTTTCTGTAGGATGAACGCGCATGAATAAGTAGGATTCATTCCGATTTGAATTAATACTATTCATCCGGATTCATAATAAATACATCCTCAGTGCAAATATGCTAATGAAGGCATTGTGTCAAATCCAAGGCGAGCCAATCAGCCGGCCCACAGAGCTCCTAATATGTCAAGCTAATCATATGAAAATATGGATGGGAGGATGATACTATAATCACAATAATAATAAATAGGGAGGACGGCTTAGCGATGCCTTGCTTTTTGTTTGTTTGATTACACTGCACAGTTTACTTGTTCCATTTTAGGGATGAGCAAGACTGGATAGGCCCACTGCAGAGAAGGCTCGGAACGAAACATTTCAATTCAATTTAATTAATGCAACTGGTAGGAAAAAAAAGGGGCCCGTCCCAACACTGAAATGAAATTACTCACGAGTGAAAGCTTATCAAATCAACAAAACCTATTGACTGTTGAGAATATTAAATTCACAGTGCCGGAAAATGTGCATTTGGTATCAGTTACACTGGGCGTTCAAAGGGGAAAGTGTATCTGAATGCCCAAATGGATTCCAAACAGATTCGAATCTGGAGTTTACCTTG
This sequence comes from Salvelinus fontinalis, assembly GCF_029448725.1. Taxonomy (NCBI): domain Eukaryota; kingdom Metazoa; phylum Chordata; class Actinopteri; order Salmoniformes; family Salmonidae; genus Salvelinus; species Salvelinus fontinalis. Next base: position 12,196,125 of record NC_074700.1, read on the forward strand.
GCTTCTATTGTGATGTAATATCTGATCTGAGATATTTCTCCACATAAGGTTTGAGCAAAATACAACCACCATGAGAGTTCTACATATCCTTTATGGATATCCTTCAAAACCCTGCTTCCTTTCATGCATATGAAGTGTTCTTTTTTCCCCTGTGTATGTATTCTCAAATGTCCTACAGCATACAGCTGCAGAATAAACTGTACAGGAATGTATAATACACACAAGAACATGTTGAATGTAGAAGTAGTCCTTACACCAACATCTTCAACCATACTGAGCTTTGCAGTTTCTTTCAACCCATAATCCTTCTTATGCCTGGCAGCCTTTCCTTAGTGACCTTGGGATCTGTGGAAAAACCTCATCTTACTTCCCCTCTTATAGAGCCATGATCAGCCCTGGGTGATATTCTGATGGACTGTTCTATGTCTGTGCCTGCCAATTACACTAAATATGAGTGATTGATACTCTCCCTCTAGCTTTATTGAGTGAGGGTAGGATTTCTCAATCAAAGATACATGCCTCTGAATTAGACTTCTTTGACTTGCAAAAGCTATTTATTTATCCGTTCATGTTATTAGACAGAATAACATTAAAAATAGATCACTTCAGTTCATATTTCTCTCTGGTCTGAGTCCATAGCTCTTTCAGTTCCATTGCAAAAGTTCATCATCCACTGTTATTGCTGTATAGCTTTATACAGACACATACTCTTACAGCTATGACAGGAAAAAGTTCATGGGGAGATACAAAGCAGTGAGAAAGTCATCAGCTTTAACAATTTGGGATACTAGTGAATCACAGTCAAACTCAGACGAAGACCAGACTGGAGCAGAGCAGGCTGGGTGGCTGTTAGAGCTCTAGCCTTCGAAGGAGCTGCAGCCCCAGCTCATGTCTGTCAGTGGCATTATGTGTGTGTACAGTATGCGTGTATGTATGCGTGTGTGTGTGTGTGTGTGGTAGAGAGAGAGAGAGACACAGAGAGAGACACAGAGACACAGACAGAGACACAGAGAGAGACAGACAGACAGAGCTAGCACTCGAGAAATAGTTTTCTGTCAATTTCTTTATTTAACTTGACATTTTTGATATGTCTGAGTTTTGACCACATACAACGTGCAATCTTGACTCATTAAGATCCAGGACTCTGACGGCCCTGACAGCTCTGCTCAAGCAACTTGATGAACATGAACTTTAATCTATTTTCATGAATTGGTTATGACCTGCCATTTGTTTACTGTGTTTTAGTGTATTATTTTTTACAATGTCCATTGTGATTCTGCCTGTTGCTGTCAGTTGTCTTGTTAAAGACAAAAAACATTCTCTCTCTTCTCCCCCCCCCCCCTCTCTAAGACCGACCCACGTGTTTATTCTTTCACATAAAGGGCCTAGATATTGAATATATCGATTTTTGTCTGCCAAATGTCTTCTCCAGCTCAACGTATTATACAAATTCTATTTATTTCTTATTTCTTCCATTTTTTTCAGGGCTGTATTTAAGTACGCTCATATTCCCGAAAAAAAATCAACTAGACAGCTTACCATTTATGGGAATTTAACAAGCCCACTGCTGTTGGGTTTGCTCATTTGAATTAAATGATTAGGTCACCTGCCGTTTTCAATAGGCTAGGTGTGCCAGTAGGTCGTGTGTGTCAATTGAATGTCTTTCATAGGGCAGCCACTGGTTTTAGCTGACAATATATGAAGTTTTAACATTTTGGAACCTTATTCTCAGTCGTTGTTTTAACACTTGAAGTAAGGTACATAGGCTAGCTCTTTCACAAACATCAATGTTCACAGTTAGTATGACCCTATCCGCATAACCAGAGCTACGTTTACACAGACAGCCCAATTATGATCTTTTGACCAATCAAATCAGATCTTTCCACATCAGATCTTCGTCAGAGCTGATCTGATTGTTCAAAAGACGAATTAGTGAGAAAAAAAAAGATCAGAATTGGTCTGCCTGCGTAAACGTAGCCATAGAAAACCGAAGGGGCTATTTCTCCAACTCCTCCCTTGCCTTGGTTGGAAGTAGACTAGCTGAACCCGGGCGTGTCTCGGTGGGCGGGCTCCAGTGCGGTGCTGATGCTGTCTCTTCTATTCCACGGTTGCAGGTGGAACGGCTGGGCTGGCTCATTTCGCATCTGCTAGCTGGAGAAGAAAAAACAGCATTCTGATCTGCTTCATGCACTGGATAACAAAATAAGCGGCACATCCAGGAATATTACACCGTTGAAGTCTGGAGAGTTATCGGGAAGGATTTCAGAAAGACACAAGTAAGGACTTTTTATTTTGTAATTTTTTTTACACAATACATTTAGCTGTGGTCACAATTCCTTTGCGTCTGCGTTTTCAGATAGTGCTGCTGTGCTGGAAGCAGGGTTTGGATGTTCCGACAGCGTGACAAACATCAGAGCGTGGTTATGTCAGACTATGGACCTTTTTGCTGTCGACTGACGTTCTGAAATAATGTGTTGTATTGAAAGAGAGGCTCGAAAGTTGTCATGATAAGACACCGTTTCCTTTGAACAGAGTGTATAGGTGACTGTAGGTGGAATAATGCTTAATGGGTCAATATTTTGGTTGGGGATTAGACGGACCTGGCAGCGGTGTCCTTTGGGATAAAACACATCCTAAACGGGCAGACCGCTGTTCATTTTTTTCTGGGTTCAGAATTTGTCACGCTGTATCTTCAGAGATTTTCCACATTGCTAATAGCTTTTTAAACGTGCATATTGCTGGTGTGGCCGAAGGGAATCGGGCGGAGGGAACATATCTCGCACTTGCATTTTTTTGACCATCGCTGCGGGGTCTTGAGTTTGCAGTAGGCTACATTCCCGAATATGAACAAATAAACACAGGAGAGTGAGTTGAAATGTTCACACGGTCCGAAAAAAAATGTGAGGGATGTGATTACTGTGAAAATGTGTACAACTTACGGTTGAAATATTACATGTGAAGATCCGAGAATCAATTGTGAGACGCGTGCGTCTTTTTGTTGCCCAGTCTGTCTTTAGCCTACATCCACAGAAGGCTGCTGTATCGGACCAAGTTCAGAAACATAGTCATACATTTCTTGCTGCAGTGAATGAGACAATAATAATACTTCATCCATATTCTTCTCAGTCTATCCTCCTTATAACGATGTCTCCCTTTAGTGACACCTTTTCCAAATCGTTGAAAGGAAGCATTTATTGGTTTGATTTACTGGACGCTCGATTTGGGTGCTCAGGACAGAACGATTGAAGTTCAAAACATGGGCATCATTAAATTCGTTTTCATTGGCTCTCTACAATGATCTTTTAACTCTTTTAATAGGTTCATAACGCCTTCAATCAGGCCACTCGAGGCCACGCATTCTCTGGTCTCTGAATCATTGCGCTACAATCCTGGCAGCAAAAGATAAAGATCCAACACTATTTCATTATAGTTGCATTTACTTACGAACAGATATATAAGATGACATAATTATAGCATGGTTTACATTTTTCAATGACAAATACGCATATTTGAGAGAGTGCCATTATATGTGCAATTGCGAATGAAATGCTTTCCACCATGCCGCTATACCTTAGCCCACTGGGGTGCGTAACCGTCTAGGGCAGGAACGGTCATCTTTGATCATGGTGGGGGCCACCGGAGAGAAAAAAAATGAAGTTTTACAGCTAAATTCCTGCAATTCGACACTGTTAAAGTGTTAGCCGAACTTAACATGTTTTGTTGGACAAAACTTAGATCCAACTCGAAAATAGTAACGAAAGAAGAAGGTTAGATACACCCACAGTGCTTTTAACATTTTCAACTTGCATATTTGATGACGTTGTATACATGAACAGACACAATGTCATCCATGTGTCTCAAATATGTAAGTTGAAGACATTGTATGTTCAAATCACTGTGGGTGTCCCTAACCTTATTTTAAGTTTGGGCCAACTGAACAATTTTAGTTCAGGTAACACTTTGACAGCGAACACAATTTGCCATAGGGTGGAGAGAAATGTTTGCAGTTTTGAATATGATATCTGAGTGAGAGTGACTAACAAAATCACTGGGGACCCCTGGCCGGTAATTCGACCATTATTACTACAAGTTTAGATAGCTGGCCGCTAGACTAATTTACTGACATGAGCTAATTGAGTGAGTCTCAGTTACGGCCATAACAAGAGAAACGGCGGATGCACAAACACATGCACCTTGTGTATTCTACTATTCAAACGTAAGTTGAGACCCCGACTGAGTTCCTAAAAAAAAAAAAAGTTGCCCATCCCTGACAATATCAGAAAGAGGAAAATACTGTGTTCAACGACAGTTAATGGTTACCTTTACATGAACAATAGTGCTACATAGGGAATAGCCAGGGGTGGGCTGGAGGCTTGGAGTTGATTGACGCACACATAAAAGCCAGGTAGTGTATGTCGCTTATCGAACAGGCTTCTAATTCAAATACGGACCCCTGGGACAAATCATTGGTAATGATGGCCGTTCTGTAGTGAGAGCATCTATTGCAGTTTTATAGCCAGTTGCATGGCCTATATACCTCAGATCTATTATTTTACATTCTATTCTATTATGTTCTTATTCTCTTCTTCTTACTATCTATTTCAGCTTGGGATGTTATTCAGAGAGGTTGACTTTAGCTAGGGCCCTTACCAAGTTGAAACAATATTCTATGAATCACTTGCATGACCAGCTCATCTCACCATTGTGTTTAAAGGTAAATGCAACCAGTAAAATGAATTCAACCATTTGACATGTGATCTCCGTGTCACAAGCTATTGATTTGGAGTGCTCTTTCAGGGCATTCAGACCACGCTATTGACTTTTGTGTCCTCTAAAGCTGTTTTGACTGACAGTGAGTGAATAGTCAATTAATAGCCCCTAATTAGCATCTCTTCTAACATGCCTACATATTTAACACTGTGGTGCTGCCAATAGAAGATGAACTGTAGGGCCTATGTGCACACTTTCTCCCTATTGTTTTACTCACTGTGCTTTATGGAGGGTGCTTAACATTGCTATTGTGGGTTGAGATGACTTGTAATAATTGCAAATTCCCGCTGATTTGAATAATTGTTCCAGACCTTTTCACCATTTGTTATTCTGTGAGTGCAGAAATGGATTTTAAGGTCTACTGCCTAGCTTTGCTTGCTCTTATCCACTGACATGCAGCTTTCCTGAGTACAAAAGGCCATACAAATCTGCCTGTGTTTGAACTCAAATAATTAGCCTCGTTTAAAGGCCTCTGCAATCAGCATGCATTGGTACATTGGAGAGCCTCTAAATGAGGCTTTTTGAAAATCGGACTTATTCATGGACCTCGAGGAAATAGGCCCACAACCTATGAGTTCTATTGTGTTGTATTGCATTGTATTGCATTCTATTGTATCATATCATATTCTATTCGTCTCTATTCTGGTTTGACAATGGGCAAGAGAGGGGCATCATCTCTAAAATGTCAACCGCGTGATTAATTTCAGTATACTTTGTTGGTATTCTACTGTAATGGAGAGGTTCATAAAGGAAAATGTCAGACATGAGGCCTCAGAAATCCTATCCACTGTGTTCTGAATAGCTGCCATTTTCCCTGACACAGACATCAGGGGTGCCTCTCACTCACCTCGTTTGAGACGTGCCCCGTCACTAGGCCATCGCTAGGCTGACACGGGCATGACCTCCTGTTCTGGTTCATCACTGTCAGGGAGGGATGGAGGGAGAGAGGGGGAGAGAAAATTAAGGAAGAAAGAGAGCGAGAGAGAGGTGGATCGCGGGGAACGAGAGAGGGAGAATCAGGCACGGTAATCTCCCTGTAATCCCTAACACCGCAGCGACGAGAGCAATCTGCCTCATTAACTCTCTACTCCTACTCTTTCATCCTTCCATCAATCCCTCCATCCAATGAAGGAATGAGCAGACGTGCTGAGGGGGAGGTACGAGGCAGACAAGCAGACACTTTCAGTTGCAAAGATAAGGGGATGGTACGGAATACAATGACCCTCTTTCCACCCACCTCCACACTCCATTCCCTCATTTATGTCTATGTGTCTGTGATGAGCGGAGACGTGCCCTGCCTGCCTGCTCTGTCTGCTCCAGCCTCAGTCTCAGTCAATGTCTTGATTTAAGCAGAGCAGAGGGAGTTATGGGAGGCCTCTGATGGAGAAGGCCCTATGATGTAGCAATGTACTTAAAGACCCCTCACTGTCTTCCACACTGATTGGCTGGATCCTTGAAAGAGAGAATATGGAGTGGATTTTTGATTGATCTGATCGGGTACCTTCCCTCTGGATGTGCTGGTTGAGATTGAATGGTAGGCTTGGAAGGATTCATGCCACAAGGAATAATGGCAGGCAGTTGGTTTGGGGGCTTTTTGGGGATGTTACATTTTGAAGTTCTTTCTGGGATTTGGTGGATGAATGACAAAGTGATATTCTTAGAATTTGCCTTTGGTCTTCTAATTGATACACCAAAGGGACTGCAGTTGAAAAGCCCCTGTACCGTATAAACGTAATGAAAAAAATATCTATAATTCCACCAAGATTCAGTTGTAATTCATTCACTGGATTTCACAAGTATGGTTTAATCATGCATGACGCGTTTTTCTGAGTAGCTGAATGAAGTAAAACCTTTTCATTTCAGAGTTATCCCCAAAACAGCAACGCATAGCCAATTAACTAATTTACCTCTAGCAAAAGCCACATTTGAAATACACTATTTGCATAAAAATATATAAATAATAAAGACAAGATGGAGGCTATGTGCTTTTATCCTCCTTTCCCTCCCCCTTCTCCTCCACTTTCTGCTGTCATAATACCACCGATCTTTAGAACTCACCAGACCTGGGTGTTTGGGGTCTGCATTTCAGGTGTGACGCATCGCGTTAGCACCCTCCAGCGAGCCATTTAACCTAAATTACTCCAGTACAAAAGACAGCTGCTTTCTCTGCTTTTAAAAATACTCCACCTCGCTTGCCTTCGGAAGGGCATCTGTTGGGCAAACAGAATGACGTAAGCGCTCCGTTGATGATTTATTAGGTTTGCCACCGCCCTGGGGACGTTACCTTGTTGAGACACAGTGGTAAAAAGATGTCTTTAACGCACTGTGGTTAAAGTGTTTAGAGCCGGCAGGTAATAGATCCCATTTGGCCCATAATGCGCCACTCGAACTTGTTACATAATGAAGATTTAGAGGTCTGAATATAATAAACCCCTTATCAACTGTTTGCGCTGTTAGCTGTAGAGTCGGTCAGTAATCCAAAACCAATGCTAACACACTACACCTTATAGGTTGACAAGTTGACAAGCTAATCTGCCCCACGGTTGGCCAGATCAGTCAATAGTCTTCAGTCCTCATTTCCAATGAATCACTTCAACAGGGGGAGCCAATGGAATATGTTAATTGTTGCTGAATGGAAAGGGTATGGGCATAAGGAATCTTTGTGCACTGTCTGTTGTGTACTGTGTACATTAGGTACTGGGAGCAGTGTGTATTGGAAGAGAGGCAGTCAAGTAGTAGAGTAGTAGATTTGCATCCATTCCAGTCGGCGACGTTCAGTATCAATAGAGTTGTACTCTACTACACTTTTCCTGATATTGATAGCTGCCTACTTAGGAGTGACAAAGCCTCGGACACAGCCTCGAATCCATGCCGATGTCGTCGGAGCTAAAAGAAGCCATCAATCCTTCACTGTAAAATTGATTATTTTCAAAGTTGGAAAGATGGACCTGGAAGTTCGGAGGGAATAGGGAAAAGTTCATAATCGTCAGTCTAAATCACAGTGATCTTTTATTTCTTTAGCAGTGACTTGTACATGACTCATCTCGGAGATGGAGAGTTTCAGCCAAGGACACAATACAATACTTTTCTCTTTGTTCCCTCAGCCAGTCCCGTCTCTCTGTCTCCTCAGTCGTCTGCTCCTGTGTACACCTTCACAAAGTCCTTCTGACGGAAGAAAAGAAGGAGCACACAGGTTGTTCCCTTCACCCAGAAAATGCCCTTGTGAGACTGCGAGAGAGATCGAGTCACAGTATAGCTCAATCCCAGAATTCACCCGTAGCTTTCCATGCTATTCATTGGACGAAATGAGGTCTAGATTGTCCCCACACTCGGGAAGAAAGAGAAAGGTGGCCTGGGGTTGAGGAGGGCGATAGTTGTTGAGATACGCACTGGTTCTGTGGCACAATATCAGAGAGTTGCACTTTTTTCCCCTCCAGGCGGCTGCAAGGGAAGCCTATTTGAGAAGCACAAAGGGTCCTCTTCAGGAGAGGGTGAGGTGCTCACCAGCCACAATGGGGCCTCTTAGAATGGTCCAGTGGGGCGACGATGGCCTCTATTGGGTTTGTGCAAAGAGCGTGCCTTAATCAGCACCAGCCCATCATAGATACTGCTGGATTTCTGATTGGAGATGACAAGGGATCATAGTATAACACAGGCAGGTATGACACCCATTCACAGACTACACACAACCATTGGACATTGGATGAACGAGTGAGGTCATGCAATTCTCTGCATCCCCTCGCCTTTGTGATGAGTCAGGTGAGAGTAGGTGTATAAATGGATAAGTGGTGACTTGCTGTCTTGGCCACGAAAGAGTTTTGAAAATTAAAAATCAAATCAATTGAATGTCCTCGAATTGCTGTATATATATATATATATATATATATATATATATATATATATATATATATATATATATATATATATATATATATATATATATATATATACCACTATATATATATTATACTTTTTTAGAAGTAAAACTCTTCTGACAGGGGGCATGATGACCCGTCTTACTGTCACTTTCTGTTGTTCTGAGTTTCTCTAATGGCGGCCCCAGTGTTGTTTTTATTTTGGTCGTCGGGGGCGATTTTGGCTGTGTCATAGTAGTCCATGTTCTGCCCGCCCGGGCGCTCTGTGGTCTTGAAGGGAAAAAGCCGAGACGTGATCGGTCGGGATGTGTCAGAGGCTTCTACCAGAGAGCGGGGTAACTCAAAAGACGAGTCACAGCTCTCCCTCCCTCCCTCGTTTCCTCCGCTCCTCATCTCCCCCTCCACGCCATTTCAATAACAATCCAGTCTTATCGGTTTAGAACGTTTTGGACTTACTCCATTCTGCAGTACTTGGGGGTTTATTCGTTATTTGGGATTCAATCTCACTCAATATTCCAGCATTATGTACTTTTCAATGCCTTGCATTAGTTAAATAAGCTCGGAATATACATAAGGGATCACAGAAGTGCATCCATGACATGTACAGTACCTACTACCACTGTATCTTAACAGTCCACACATGCTCTGCTCATAATAACTCTCAATGGTGTTTCTCATCAACACAATGTCCCCCAAACATTCCCACAACCCTCTCCAAGCCTCAAACTCCATCCAGAGATTGATTATCAGGGATCACCATTTTTTTGGGACTCGTGTCTCTCTTTTCAGCATTTGGTAATAGGGGTTTAGCACATATTGTGATCCAAGTCCATATTCCATTCATTTCCCAATGGCAGAGTCCATATTTATCAGCAGTTTTCTCCCTCTTCAATCTGCTGTGATTCAACATTTGGCCCGGTGTGTGAACTGGCTTGGTGGTGGCTTGTGCTTCTGCTCCCTGGCGAGGACCCAGAATAACACTCCAGTTATGTGTGTGTGTAGATGTTTGTGGTGCAAATGTGTGTCTAGATGTTTATGGTGCAAATGTGCTTTCGGTGTGTGTGTGTGTGTGTGTGTGTGTGTGTGTGTGTGTGTGTGTGTGTGTGTGTGTGTGTGTGTGTGTGTGTGTGTGTGTGCGCGCGCACACCACAGATGGTTTCTTTGCCCAGGCTCCAGATCAGTGCCCGATCTGACAGCTCTCCTCTCTAGGACTCTATAAATACTAGTGCTTCCCCTGTTGCACTCTGTCTCCCCCTCTCTCTCTTCCCCTGTTGCACTCTGTCTCCCCCTCTCTCCTTCTCTCTCTTCCCCTGTTGCACTCTGTCTCCCCCTCTCTCCTTCTCTCTCTTCCCCTGTTGCACTCTGTCTCTCCCTCTCTCCTTCTCTCTCTTCCCCTGTTGCACTCTGTCTCTCCCTCTCTCCTTATCTCTCTTCCCCTGTTGCACTCTGTCTCCCCCTCTCTCCTTCTCTCTCTTCCCCTGTTGCACTCTGTCTCTCCCTCTCTCATTATCTCTCTTCTCCTGTTGCACTCTGTCTCCCCTTATCTCCTTCTCTCTCTTCCCCTGTTGCACTCTGTATCTCCCTCTCTCCTTCTCTCTCTTCCCCTGTTGCACTCTGTCTCTCCCTCTCTCCTTATCTCTCTTCCCCTGTTGCACTATGTCTCTCCCTCTCTCCTTCTCTCTCTTCCCCTGTTGCACTCTGTCTCTCCCTCTCTCCCTTTGCTGGTACGGGCCAGTCTCATCAAGATCTCTGTCCCCTCTACTTCTCATGCTATTTCACACACGTGTATTCGGAAACACACATGCGCTCACGCACAGACACAGACACACAACGTGTAAATACAGATGTTGTGGAGAGAAAGGTCAGCTCCTCCCAAGCCTATCAAACTTTTTCGGAAGGCTTATTGATTCAAGGCTCTTGCCAAGCAATTTTCTCCAAGGCTCCCAGACTGGGTAGGATCTGCAAGACCGGCAGATTGTTCTAGTTACTCACTGCTCAGCGTGTAACCCTGTGGTTCTGTTGCCAAACATAAATCTTCGAGACTTGGCTAGCTCCCTCATGGCAACGGAAGAAAAGTCAATGGAGGGAGAAACAGTATTGTTCAGACCTTTTCATCTTGCTCTTTGTTGATTCTACTGTGTCTCTGTTTCTTGCTGGTTGGTTTTTGTTCTGAGCGAACCTCCCTGGAACGGTTTAGGTTGATTGTGTGTAAGCTGCCTGCAGTCTTCTGGCTTAACTTTAGTAGTCCCTGGTGGTTTGCCTCAACACATTTGAGTGTAAGTCATAAATTATTAATAGTTACCGTCTTGTTGGACTGCTGTTCAACGACTTGCTTCATTAATCATGGCTCTAATGACATGGCGTTTTCCATATGGCACATGGGACTGCATGTTTTCTATAACCGTGACAGTAGTAGTAGGTAATGCACGTCTTGCTCGGCATATCTTTGGTTTCAGATTATGGTCCATTGGAAACTGTGTGTGTGTTGTAGTAGTTTTCTACTCTTCCTCTCACCCATGCACCCCTCTTCTCCACAAATACCCATTCAGAATTATACTGCAAAGGACTCACTCAGCGAAAAACAAAGGGATGAAGGAGAACAACAATGATGGACAGATGGAGGGGAACGTGTCGTGTCATGCGTGGCTCTGCTTGTGTGTGCATGCATATCTTTATGTGCAAAAGTATAGACACACCTACTCATTAAAGGGTTTTTCTTCATTTTCTACATTGTAGAATAATAGTGAAGACATCAAAACTATGAAATAACACATATGGAATCAAGTAGGAGGCCTTTTTCCTTTTGGTAGGCCGTCATTGTAAATAAGAATTTGTTCTAATCTGATTTGCCTAGTTAAATAAAGTGTATATAAATAAATAAAAGACTGGGACTATAATTTCTAAATTCAGCACCATGGACAGAGCCTCACCAAAAACACTTCCTTTCTGGTCCATTGGTACTATTTCAGCACCTAACATACATGGACAGCTCCTGCTGTGACTTCAGTTTACTGCCCCCAGTGATTTCAGCACCATGGACAGCTTCCCTTCCCAAACACACTCTCCTTCTAGTCCAGGAAGGACAATATTACAAATTCAGCACCACACATATATGGACAGCTCTTGCTGTGCTGTGGCTTTAGTTTAATGGCTCCTCTGATTTCAGCACCTTGGACAGCTCCCTACTCCAACTCTTCTCTCCTAACCCAGATCAGAGCAGCTCCACCGACGGGAGTGTATGATGGATTAGAGCTATGGTGCAGCTGCTGTGTGTGTGTGTGTCTCTGTGTGTGTGTGTTCTGTGTGTGTGTCTGTGTGTGCAAACTTCCTATTGTTCAATAGGTGAGTTGATGCAGGGCCCCCTCTCCCTCCCAGCGCCCCCCTCCCTCCCTCCCTTCTTCTACCTCTCCATCTCTATTCCTCACTCCAAGTTTTACTCTCTGTTGTTACAGAGGGAGAAACGGAGGTCTTTGAAGGTAAGCATCCATTAAGTGCGGGTGGTCGGGTTTGGCTCCCAGGGCCAACACGGAGGAGGCAGCAGGATACAGTATTAATGATTGACCTGTGTAAAGCCAGTGGTGGGGTTTACGGCCTGGGGAGAGGACGTGCTGCTGTGATGGTGACTGATTTCGCAGACACGTAAACACACACACACACACACACACACACACACGCAAGCAGGAATGCACACACACACAGTGGCAGAGTAGCATTTTCTTCCGCACACTGCTTTTTAATCAACTCAGACTTGCGATCAGCCAAAATCAGGGCTTAGGGCGAGATACTGTGATAATACTGTACTAATTCTGTGATCAGATCAGACGCGGTGGAGGTGTAACATGTGGTGTTCTGATAAAGAAGATCAAAATCCTCGTTTCTTTAGTGTAATTCTCCAGATTGTGTGTACATACAATGCCATTTGAGTTTCACGTCAGGTCAACTGCTTAGAAAGTATCCCTGGGGTGTAAACTGAATGTATTATGTGAATTAACCAGCCTATATGATGGTGTTAGTAATAACCTTCCTTTTGTAAATCTGACATCATTGCCAAGACCTTTTTGTTGACTGCTTGACCTGACCGGGACAAACTGGGCCCTATAATGTTTAATATGACTGTAATTTCGAATCGCCATTGAAAGGGAAGATGCACACCCCTGAATTATAGTAATTCACTGTAAAGTAGACTTCATAGCCAGGACCCTGACTTTTTCTTTACCACATGCCCTTACCAAGAAAATGTCATGGGTACAATTTTTCCCCCGATTAATGTTATTCAAAGTATTCCATGCCAGACTGTTATGAGGTTGTAGCACGGTGAGCTAGAGGATGCCCTGCATGGCATGGTGGCTTGGGGTGGCATGGGCGTGAAATCCCTGGGCAGCACCTGTGACCTGGCAAAGAGTAATCACAGTCTGCTGAAGTGGCAGCTGATGCCTTTCACACTCCTACAGATGGCCCTGGTGAGTCGTTTGTGTGTATATGTGTGTGTGTGTGAGTACAAGTCTTTGTGTGAGTGTGTTGTCCCCGCCAAGGTCGTGAGCTCACTGGGATAGAGTTGCTCCTAACCTGCCGATTTGTGGAGGGCGGAAGGTGAGTGGCGTGGGGGGGAAAGGAGGTCAGGGGCGAGGAAGGCTTTTAATCAAGGTTGACATGTGACTCAGCAGGCAGGGCGAGAGGGAGGGAGGGAGGGAGAGATCAGGTCTAGGAGAGTAAGAGGTGGAGGAGGAGGAGGGATGGAGGAATAGAGGAGGAGCTGGAAGAAGAGGAGAACATTTGATTTCCCTCACACCCCCACTAACCACATAGATGTGTCATGTCTGTCATGACAGGCAGGGGAGAGGCTAATTCTAGGAGGGGGGAGGAGGTAGAGGAGCAGAGCGTTCACCCTCTTCCCCACTAAACAGGGCAGCAGGTACCCTAGTGGTTAGAGCGTTGGGCCAGTAACTGGAAGGTTGCTGGATCGAATCCCCCGAGCTGACAAGGTAAAAATCGGTCGTCCTGCCCCTGAGCAAGGCAGTTAACCCACTGTTCCCTGGGCGCCGAAGACGTGGATGTTGATTAAGGCAGCCCCCCGCACCTCTCTGATTCAGAGGGGTTGGGTTAAATGTGGAAGACACATTTCAGTTGAATACATTCAGTTGGACTACTGACTAGGTATCCCCCTTTTCCTAAACAAAGTAATGATGAAAAGAGGGGGGTGAGGGGCACCCTGAGGTTTGACATTAGGTGACCTAAGGTCACCCCCGCTGTGGTTCCCCCCCGCTGTGGTTCCCCTGGCTGGCTCTGCTCTGCCTTTACAATCCATCCCTCATTCATATGCTGCAGCGCTGCGTCAGAGAGCAGCAAGCCCAGAGGGGAGCATCCCCCACACAGAGCAAGGGAGGGAGAAAGAGCAAGACACATCGGGAGAGCGACAGAGCGAAGGAAGATAGGATTAAAGAAAAAGAGAGCCAGAGTGGGTAGAAAATGGGCTATCCACGAGAGAGAAATAGGGGAATATTAGAGAAAGAATGATTAAAAGAGCAGGGTAGAGGGAGAGGGCATCCACAAATACATCCACCCACAGAAATTGTGTGAACGATAGAAAGGCCCCCCCCCCCCCCCCCGCCCCCCCCAGACTGGAGTTAAATGCTAAACATGTTTCTGTTTACTGCCTCTGCCTCCCTTAGCTCCCCAGGCAGCCCCTGCTCTGCTCTCTGCCTGCCTGCTTCCTGTGAGGGGGTTTGATGTGTCAACCTCACCCGCAGTAGACTGGCAGGCAGGCAGAGATTGTGGGGAGACCTCCCCTCCTCCCCTGCCCTCCTGCCCTGCTCTCCTCCCCTCCTTCTTACCCAGGTTATCATAGTTCAGTTCGGTGATAACGGTGCTCTCTGCTCCATAAGATATGGGGCGAGGCCAGGCCATATAACCATTAAATATTTCCTGCAGCATGTAGAGTAGAGATAAAAGATAGAGTCACTGCTACGCTCAAACTGCTGAAAACTAGTTGTACTGTAGCTTCTAGCAAATAGTAGAGCTGTATTAAAGATTGAGGCGTCTGGACAATCGTTTTATGTCCGACAGGATTTCTATATACCTGCGAGTCTTGTGAATGCATCAGTTTAGAGACTTCAAATGCATTTGGCCTTTGATCCACTCAACTGCACACTAGATGCGACATTATCCTAGTGCCCTAAAGTATTCAACCTATTTTAAACACCTTTGCATTCGTAGAGTGAGCCGACGCACTGGATCCTGGTTTGTCATATGTACAGGTTACGTCTAGTCCTGGAGTGAAAAGCTTGCTCAATAGAGAGTCTCTATATGAAGATGTCTGGTCCAGGACTAGGATCCCTCTGTGTCTTGGCAACTGACACGTAGTGTCCTGTGTAGAATACGATAGAGAATGAAATGGAATGTTAGTGGAAGGACTCGCTAGTGTACGTGTGGCCGCAATGTGTCCACGACCTAAATGCCATCCGTTGCCGCAGCGTGTTTACCAGGGCTGGGAAGTGATGCTCGGAGGGGTACGTGACTGAGAAACTGACAGAGGGGGAGAGGAGCAGTTTCTTGGGCAATGCACGCGCACACATTACTCGCTCACACACACACACACACACATTACTCACCCCCCCACACACACACGCACACGCACGCACGCACGCACGCACGCACGCACGCACGCACGCACGAACACACACACACACACACACACACACACACACACACACACACACACACACACACACACACACACACACACACACACACACACATTGGGCTGGAGTGACTACTAGTACACTAACAGTCATGGGGTGAATTGGGCCTCCAAGTCATATTTAGAGGACGAGGGGTGATTGTCAGGGAAGGGTTAATGCGTAGCTCTCCTCCCGAGGCCCCGTGTCTTACCCCTCAGGACCCCGTAGTGTTCCATCAGCGATGTCATCCCAGGACAAACAACATCTTGAGCAGAGTGACAGCCCCCCGGATGTCCAATTAAAGGCTGTTTCTACCATCATTTCTACCTTTGCGCCTCGTTGGGTTTCTTTTGTGTGAGTGTGGGATCAGCTTACACTCATAGGTTGGAGTGTGTGAGTGTGTCTGTGTGTGAGTGTGCGACAATGTGTGTCTGTGTGTGAGTGCGATTGTGGGTGACAGATCTAAAATTTGAGCCAGTTTCCTACTACAGAAAATAATCCTGCATAAACAGAAATGTTTATTATTATGTGGATTATAATTAATGGAGATTTAGGGGGAGGGGAAATCAAGGGGAAATCAAGTCTGACATTTCAAAGTGGAAATTACTAACTTCTAAATCCTTTTTTAAAGGGTCAATCTGCAGGTGCTAGATACATTTTTTGAATTATAAGTTAATGACATGTACCCATTGATTCTGAAAGAATATAACATATACATGCCTCATGTGCTTAGTTATACTCCATTATACTGTTATTCTCCATTATACTGTCATACTCCATCAGAACCCAAAATATAAGCTTGTTTATAACCAGCACAACTGGAAACAAACAGTATATGACCTCAAAACATGGTTAAAACTATAATTTTGATATCATGGATAGATTTGAGAGTGCTTACATTTCTCCAGCGCCATCCTCAGCTTTTACCGAAACAGGGGCGGGGCATAATCTTTGTTAATGTTTCGACTAAGGATTGGTGCTTTAAACCTCAAATACACTGCAAGTTTTGCATTTCCTGCATTGCGGGAAAGTTCGCCTACAATAAGGTGGTCAAATTAAGATCCTACATCTGTCAGTGGATTTGTGGATTTACAATTGGATAATATACAGGGAATGGAGTCCTGCGGGCATTGAACAATAAGCATTTACTTTCTTTGTTTACTTCAGAGTGGATGATGCTTGTCACAGAGCTGCTGCCCATTGGAATGTGAAGACTCTAATTGAATTAACAGAAGCCTTATGGCAGATTGTTTCAGGCATGTTGCATTATGATGGAACACTGCTCATTCTTAGTGGGGAGATGAGGGCGAGTGGAGGGTGTGTGTGTTCCCACAAGCAAACCATTGGCATCATCGATTTCTGTGTGCATTTGTTTACGTGTGCATTTATTTATCTGTGCATTTGTGTGTTGAGTGCGTAGGTGTGTGTGTAGTGTGTGTGTTTCTGTGTCATACATGGCACCCGGTAGTGCTGGACACCTTGACAATGTATAATGATAAGATTAAGAAATATTTGTTTGATTTCCTCTCTCTGTCCCATTGGTCTCCTGCCCAGCTGTACCCCAGTCCTCTCTTCCTCCACTCATCCTGTGTTCATTCCCTCCTTCTCCTCTCCTCCTCTCCCAGCCAGGCAGGCAAGCTGTCCTGCTATTGTCAGGCTGCTGCGGGGCCGGCTGTATTTACGTCAGGCCTGTGGATGGGGAGATGATCGCTTCATCAGTCCAAGTGTAAATCTAGGAATATTTAACGGCTGTCGGCCTCGTCCATCAATCCAGGACCCCGCCGGCTCCCAGGGAGCCTCTGGAGAGGCGATATACACTGGCCTTGCTTACACACACATGACGATACACACACACACACACACACACACACACACACACACACACACACACACACACACACACACACACACACACACACACACACACACACACACACACACACACACACACACACACACACACACACACACACGTAAGCACACACACACATCCATGAACTCTCTATCAAATTGTATGCACAACCACACTTACGCACGCTTAGCATCTGCAGACATTGTTTTGCCATTGCTTACACACACGCACGCACGCACATGCAGATTTCTTGCTATCTACGTCAGCTAAATAGCATCTGGCTATTTATTCTGTCTTCCAGTGTACATATGCTGCATTACATCATTGTAGCATTAGCATATAGCGCTACATATAAAATGTCCCCTTTCTTATGCTCATCTTCCATACATTCCTATTCCGTCTTTGGCTCAAGCTGTAGCCTCGCGTCTTCACACGTCTGCCTATTGTTCTTGGCTCCAGTTCTTGGCTTCACTCTTTGGCCAGCTTTCCCAACTCTAGCCCAACGCTGGATCATAGCTTAACATGCGAAAGAGGCATTCAGTGAGCGGCAATTCAACCCCGATACAATACATTCATTTGTTATGGCTTTCCAACGGGTTTGATCGACAACGGCGTGTGAAAGCTCAGACTGTGGAAAGACTAGGGAGTGTGTTGGCATGTGTGATATTGATTAAATCATTGATCGGATAAAGAAAGCAGCTCCGTAGTTTTGCTGCGAGTCGAGACAGCGTGTGTGTGTAGCGTGTGTGTGCTTCTGTGTGTGTCGAGGAAGTGCGGTGCTGTGGTTGGGTTAGCACGCCATTGTGATGTTAAGCTTCAAACCCGTCTGGCGAAGTCTGCGGAAATGATGCGCAGCACGCCGTAATGCGTGATGTAGTATGAACACGTTGTCTTATAGTCAGTCTCCTGTCTATCCCAGGCTGTGTAGAAAGCAGGTCAGGTGCTTTTGAATCATTAGTACTCACTACAGACGTAGGATCTTAATTTGATCACTCTTTTGTTGCTGAGAATATTCCTGCTTAGCAGGAAATGCGAACTTGTAATGTTTTCGAAGTAATAAAAAAATATGTTTTAGTTGCAGAGTTGCAATTTCCACTTTAAAATGTGCATTCACTATAATGCACAAAATAATTCACATTTCCTTTTGCTGCAGGATTATTTTCCTGCTGTAGCAAACTGGCTCAAATTAAGATCCTACATATGTACTCACATGATGTATCAGGATGAGTGAGCTAAGTACTCACATGTGAGTATAGCAGAAGTTAGCATGCCTTCCTGAGACCTGAAGAACTGTCATTCCAGACCCAGAACTGGTTCATGTGGTGCTTCTGGATTGTGTTGTGACGTGGTGGTGTGGGTTCAACTCCCGGAGCTACCATGGCATGGATGGGCCGTGTTATTCCACCTTTTTCTTTACTACAGTTTAGTATAGAATTATGTAGTAAACTCTAGTATACTGTAGAATACTATACTACACCCTGTAGTATCCCTCGTGTGTAGTACTTATTATAGAATTGTGCAGTACACTGCACAATACTATAGTAAATACTACAGTATTATCCACAAACGAAACAATGTAGTACATACTACAACAATGTCCGCAAAAACCCTATTTTTTGTAACTATAATGAATACTGCAGTATTTACTTTGCATATACCCTGCCCATCCCCCTCCCTATATCCCAATTTGTGCCACCTGTAATTGAAAAACCTACAAGCCAAATAAACCATTATTGTCTTCACTATGGTTATAGAAAAGAGCAGAAGCGCTGAACTCTTCGTTCAGAACCCACTCCTACCTACCTACCTACCTACCTACCTACCTACCTACCTACCTAACTAACTAACTAACTAACTAACTAACTAACTAACTAACTAACTAACTAACTACCTACCTACCTACCTACCTACCTACCTACCTAACTACCTACCTACCTACCTACCTACCTGCTGTACCTACCTACCTACCTACCTACCTACCTACCTACCTACCTACCTACCTAACTAACTAACTAACTAACTAACTAACTAACTAACTAACTAACTAACTAACTAACTAACTAACTAACTAACTAACTATCTAACTATCTAACTAAATAACTACCTACCTACCTACCTACCTACCTACCTACCTACCTACCTACCTACCTAACTAACTAACTAACTACCTTACCGGTTATGGAACATTTGCTCTTTTAGCACACGACTTCTATGCCAAAGATAATAAAACAAAAACACTTAAAAAAACACGTGAATACTACAGTAATGTCCCTAAAAACATTACAGTAAATGCTACAGTATACTAGAGTTTGCAAAAACACTACAGTAATTACTATAGTATATACTACCATTTTTTTACTACAGTATTTATACTATAGCAAACTGTAAATACTACAGTATACTGCAGTAAATACTACATTATTCACTGTAGTGTTTTTACAGACTTCAGTCTGCAAAAACACTACAGTGAATACTATAGTATTCCGACCATAGGATACACTATAGTATTTCTTTCATGTGGGAATGAGCATCACAAGCCTATTTTGATGCATTTGACCGAAAGAGCATCAAGGACTTATCTTGTAAGCCTCCTCAAACTACAAGAGGTATACACAGAGGATGTTTTCTCTAATCTTGAACTCTACACTCTTCAGACTCAGTTGATGCATGGTTTCTCTTGCTGAACACTCCTGGGGAAAAAAAGGCTTTTGGGGTCATTACACATTTCCTAATTCAGAATATTTCCAGCTTACACTGTTCCTGCGAGGGAGATGTTGGTGACGCTACTGATCTTCTCTTGGGTTGGGCTCTTCCTGTGGGCCGTAAGGTTATCTGTTGCTCGCTTCTCCTCCCCCTCTTTTAGCTCTCGCTCATGTTGTGAGGGCAGATAACATCTTCTCTCTCTCTGACCCTCTCTCTCACTATCTCTGACTCCTTCTCTCGCTCGCGCTCTCTCTCTATCTCTCTCTCGCTCTCTCTCATTTTCTCTCTCATTTTCTCTCTCTCACGCTCTCTGATTGTCTTTCTCTCTCTCTTTCTATGACGCTCTCTTCTCTGACTCCTTCCATTTATAAGGAAATACGCAAGTCTGAGTCGTGTTGCCTTTCTGACTGCTTTAACGCATTACCCACAGTTTCAGCCCTCTGGTGTGATTTATTTTATTTTTTAAAACAATTTCCTTTAGTCATGTTAACGAAGAAGAACCATGAGCCTTAGTGGAGAAGGAGGGAAGAGGAGGGAGGATGGAGGAGGGGTGGATTGGATGGGGGGGGGGGGGGGGGTTAAATAGTTACATTGTAACTTCCAGCAAGTAAGTTATATGTGTAGTGGTCCAGCAGGAGAAAGAGAGAGTACAAATTGCTATAATTTGATATGAAAAAAGCCTCTGCCTCTTTCTCCTTCTCTTTGCTTCCCTCCCTCTTTCTCTCTCTCCTTCCTTTCCTCCCCCGCTGTTCATGTTTAAGACAGGCTTATTTCTAGGCAGCCGTGGCTCAGGGGCAGTCCGACAGTCTCGGGCTGCATGCGATCTGCGGAGCCTCTCTTTAATTGGGGAAGGTTTAAGATGATGGAGAGGGGCTGTGGAGTTCCCTCTTTCCCTCTCTCCCCCCTCTCTTCTTCCTCCCACCCTGTCTTACTCACACTCCCGTCCATTCGTAGTCACTCTCCCATCTTCTCTCCTGTCTCCGTCTCTTTCTCTCCCCTCTCCCGTCCCGTCCCGTCCCTGTCTTGTTTAATGTTCACCCTCGTTTTTTCCTCTCTCTATTTCTCTATCACCTTCCCCCCCCCCCCTCTCTCTGTCTGCTTTCATCACCCTGACGGTTGGCACAGCAGCAGATCTATTTATGATCGCCGCGGCGTCGTTATCGCCGCCTGCCGCTCCTCTGATGTTCCCCCTCCCGTGTCGCCGCTTCTCCGGCGGCGGCCATTTATCAAACACCTAATGGGCCAAATGGGAGTACGCCACAGCGTTCACATGATGAACGCTCCCCGTCTCTCTCGTCGGTTGTTTTGCCAAGATGCTTCTTTATGCAGATGGAGAGATGAGACGGAAGGCTAATTAAAATCGAATAAGTCTCTATTTGTGTCCTTGGCAAGACACCTTTACTCAGAGTGACTGAGGTGTCCAGACATTTTTGCATATGCTTTACACATCCGGCGGCAACTTGTGTGATTTGAAACAGCTATTGGGTTTTTAGTATAATGGCTGTAGGTAGCAACTGTGTTAGCTAGCAGTGCTAGCAGAATGGCAATTGATAACTCATACTTGAGGATATGCCGAGTAACATTATCCTTTTATGATGTATGGCAACGTCAATCATATCATGTACTTTGTCATGTGCTAGACGTTTAGAACAGACCCCACCTTTACTTGATGTCTTCCAGTCTATTGGAAAGTCTATTGTCATCCCTTCACTGAGTATTTATGTAAAAGGTCGTCTGACATTTGTAGATCGGGACAAGAAGTGAATGAATCCCAGGTCTCTGTTACAGATTCCCCCAATGGTGCCTGAGAGACTAGGGAATCATAAACTGGCTCCCTAAACTCCCAGTGACCTCTGCTACCAGGCCACCGATATGTTGCTAGGGAGTTTGCTAAGGGGCAGGACACCTGACAGTCATTCTGCCTGCTCAGGTCAGAGCCTCCTCAGTCTCTCTCCACGTGTACAGAAGTGTGTGATGTTGTTTTTGAAACATTTACTGTTGGTTAATTCTATTGCACTTGTCGTTAATAGTAGTGTATGCTATGTGTTACACAGTCCTTTGCTTAAGCCCCCATCACGTTATGCAGTCGTGCTGTTGTGCTGTCATATCTGATGACCAATTCAATGTCAGGCTATGTTTTTCATGTATAGTATATTAATTCATATTTCTCTTTGTACAGAACCACATCCGTTGCGTGTATCCTATGGAAATAAAGTTCCCTCTTTTTTATGTGTAAATCTGTGAGGTTGAATTATTCCTCTGACCGGGAAAGGTGTCAATGAGTCACAGACCAGCCCAACTGGAGAGCTGCTCCCTAGCTCTAGGACTATCCGAATAAAGTCATACTGTTTTGTTTAATACTGGCTGCTGGAGTTTGTGTGCGTGTGCGTGTGCGTGTGCGTGTGTGTGTGTGTGTGTGTGTGTGTGTGTGTGTGTGTGTGTGTGTGTGTGTGTGTGTACGTGGCATTTTCTATCCGATGCAAAACAAGATTAATCAATATGGCGGACGGTCGGTGACTGAGATGGGAAGCCGAAGCATGGCTAAACTGGCCTCAGCATTTTTTCCCCAGGCAGGCGAAACGGTCTTGCCTTGGCCCCAAATCAATCAGTCAATGAATCAATGGGAAAACCAATGCAGCAGTCCCATAATCAATCGGCCGGCACTGCTACCTTAGACCACCTGTCAATAAGATGTGTTACCACGGTGATGGTTTAGTTGGCCTTTGAGTTGGGCTAAGAGTTTTTCCTCCTCACATCAGGATAAATGAGGATCAGGATACACTCAGGGCCCTAGTTGTTGCAGCAATGCTTATCTTGTTTCTAACTGCAGACACTGTTTCAGAACAGTCTGAGGTGGTGGCTTGCTGAAATGACATGGAACGACCCATAAGTAAGACCCACAGTTTTTACTGGTCAGATTATATGGTCAGGAATGGTCAGGAAAACCCAACCCGAAAGTCATGCCGTATTTAAAAACCCAACCTGAAAGTCATGTCGTATTTAAAAACCCAACCTGAAAGTCATGCCGTATTTAAAAACCCAACCTGAAAGTCATGCCGTATTTAAAAACCCAACCCGAAAGTCATATGGTATTTAAAAACCCAACCTGAAAGTCATGCCGTATTTAAAAACCCAACCTGAAAGTCATGCCGTATTTAAAAACCCAACCCGAAAGTCATATGGTATTTAAAAACCCAACCTGAAAGTCATATGGTATTTAAAAACCCAACCTGAAAGTCATATGGTATTTAAAAACCCAACCCGAAAGTCATGCCGTATTTAAAAACCCAACCTGAAAGTCATGCCGTATTTAAAAACCCAACCCGAAAGTCATACGGTATTTAAAAACCCAACCCGAAAGTCATATGGTATTTAAAAACCCAACCTGAAAGTCATGCCGTATTTAAAAACCCAACCCGAAAGTCATGCCGTATTTAAAAACCCAACCTGAAAGTCATGCCGTATTTAAAAACCCAACCTGAAAGTCATGCCGTATTTAAAAACCCAACCTGAAAGTCATGCCGTATTTAAAAACCCAACCTGAAAGTCATGCCGTATTTAAAAACCCAACCTGAAAGTCATGCCGTATTTAAAAACCCAACCTGAAAGTCATGCCGTATTTAAAAACCCAACCCAAAAGTCATGCCGTATTTAAAAACCCAACCTGAAAGTCATATGGTATTTAAAAACCCAACCTGAAAGTCATGCCGTATTTAAAAACCCAACCTGAAAGTCATATGGTATTTAAAAACCCAACCTGAAAGTCATATGGTATTTAAAAACCCAACCTGAAAGTCATGCCGTATTTAAAAACCCAACCTGAAAGTCATATGGTATTTAAAAACCCAACCCGAAAGTCATATGGTATTTAAAAACCCAACATGAAAGTCATATGGTATTTAAAAACCCAACCCGAAAGTCATATGGTATTTAAAAACCCAACCCGAAAGTCATATGGTATTTAAAAACCCAACCTGAAAGTCATATGGTATTTAAAAACCCAACCCGAAAGTCATATGGTATTTAAAAACCCAACCTGAAAGTCATATGGTATTTAAAAACCCAACCCGAAAGTCATATGGTATTTAAAAACCCAACCCGAAAGTCATATGGTATTTAAAAACCCAACCTGAAAGTCATATGGTATTTAAAAACCCAACCTGAAAGTCATATGGTATTTAAAAACCCAACCTGAAAGTCATGCCGTATTTAAAAACCCAACCCGAAAGTCATGCCGTATTTAAAAACCCAACCTGAAAGTCATATGGTATTTAAAAACCCAACCTGAAAGTCATATGGTATTTAAAAACCCAACCTGAAAGTCATGCCGTATTTAAAAACCCAACCTGAAAGTCATGTCGTATTTAAAAACCCAACCTGAAAGTCATGCCGTATTTAAAAACCCAACCTGAAAGTCATATGGTATTTAAAAACCCAACCTGAAAGTCATGCCGTATTTAAAAACCCAACCTGAAAGTCATGCCGTATTTAAAAACCCAACCTGAAAGTCATATGGTATTTAAAAACCCAACCTGAAAGTCATATGGTATTTAAAAACCCAACCTGAAAGTCATATGGTATTTAAAAACCCAACCTGAAAGTCATATGGTATTTAAAAACCCAACCTGAAAGTCATGCCGTATTTAAAAACCCAACCTGAAAGTCATGCCGTATTTAAAAACCCAACCTGAAAGTCATGCCGTATTTAAAAACCCAACCTGAAAGTCATGCCGTATTTAACCTGTTGGGGATGGGGGCGCTGTTTAGACTATTTATGCTAATTTGGCTAATTTTTTAAACGGCTTCCCACAAAATCCTTGATCGTACAATATGCATATTATTATTATTATTGGATAGAAAACAGTCTATAGTTTCTATAGGAGTTGAAATTTTGTCTCTAAGTGGAACAGAGCCCATTCTACAGCAATTTCCCTGACATGGAGTCAGATTTGAGAAATGTTGGCCACTCTTCTGAAGTCATTTAAAAGGGCACTGTCGTTGCTATGACTATACGGACACTTCTTACGTCTTCCCCTGGATGCCTTTACGTGATGACGATTCCAACGGGGTCGATTGCGCGTTCACAGGCCCTACAAATGAAAAAACCCTGAAGCTAGTCATTCTTTGGGAGCTGCGTCATGAGCCTAGAGGACACCGGCGCGCACCTGTTCCAAGCGTTAGTTTAGCCTGTTATATTTCTCCGGTCATCTTTTCACTCGTTTTAGGAGTTAAAAACATCATAAGGTAGTTAATTTAAGGCGTTTTATAGCAATTTATATCCGTTTAGTGCGATTTTGGGACATTTATTTTTGCAACGATGTGAAAAGTTGGGCACGCTTTTCAGTTCATCCCGAACGCAGTTGACATTTCCACATGGCAAGAGGACAGCTTTCCACCAAAAGACGATTTCTCCCAAGAAAGGATCCTTTGCCCAAGATACTGATGGAAGAACAGCTCAAGGTAGGACATTTTTATTATGATAAATCGTGTTTCTGTCGAAACATTTTAGTGGCTTAGGACGCCATGTTTTTTGACGTAGCTTCGCTTGGCGCAAACTGTATTGAAAAGTAAGGATAAATTAAAAAATGTAATAACGCAATTGTATTAAGAATTAAATTGTCTATCAATCCCTGTCCACCCTATATTTTTTAGTCACGTTTATGAGTATTTATGTATAAGAGTAGATCACTGTCTAAGTGGCGCAAGGACATTTTCTGACCAGCTGAGCTACATTTCACATTGTCTAACCATGATTTTGGTGGCTAAATATAAACATTTTCGATCAAACTCTATATGGATTGTGTAATATGATGTTACAGGAGTGTCATCTGAAGAATTCTGAGAAGGTTAGTGAAAAAATTAATATATTTTTGGCGATGTTGACGTTATCGCCCACTTTGGCTAGAATCAATGCTGGGCTGCTATGTGCTATGTGCTATGCTAATATAACGATTTATTGTGTTTTCGCTGTAAGACACTTAGAAAATCTGAAATATTGTCTGTATTCACAGGATCTGTGTCTTTCGATTCGTGTATGCTGTGTATTTTTACGAAATGTTTGATGATTAGTAGTTAGGTAAACACGTTGCTCATTGTAATTATTCTAGTCCATTTGTGATGGTGGGTGCAATTGTAAACTATGCCATCTACCTGAAATATGCACTTTTTTCTAACAAAACCTATCCCATACCATAAATATGTTATCAGACTGTCATCTAATGAGTTTTTTTGTTGGTTAGGGGCTATAAATATCTTAGTTTAGCCGAATTGGTGATGGCTACTGGTGTTGGTGGACAAATAAAAGATGGTGGATTATGCTAATGTGTTTTTAGGTAATAGATGTACATCTTTACATATTGTGTCTTCCCTGTAAAACATTTTAAAAATCGGAAATGTTGACTGGATTCACAAGATCTGTGTCTTTC
The DNA here is from genome assembly GCF_029448725.1 of Salvelinus fontinalis. Taxonomy (NCBI): domain Eukaryota; kingdom Metazoa; phylum Chordata; class Actinopteri; order Salmoniformes; family Salmonidae; genus Salvelinus; species Salvelinus fontinalis. Next base: position 12,222,427 of record NC_074700.1, read on the forward strand.
ATTAGCTGTATTGGACTTTAATGTGTGAAAGTTAAATATTTAAAAAAAATATTTTTTTTGAATTTCGCGGCACTGGTTTTTCAGTGGGGGGGGGGGGGGTGTGCCGCTAGCGCCACGCTGATCCTAGACAGGTTAAAAACCCAACCTGAAAGTCATATGGTATTTAAAAACCCAACCCGAAAGTCATATGGTATTTAAAAACCCAACCCGAAAGTCATATGGTATTTAAAAACCCAACCTGAAAGTCATATGGTATTTAAAAACCCAACCTGAAAGTCATATGGTATTTAAAAACCCAACCTGAAAGTCATGCCGTATTTAAAAACCCAACCTGAAAGTCATATGGTATTTAAAAACCCAACCTGAAAGTCATGCCGTATTTAAAAACCCAACCTGAAAGTCATATGGTATTTAAAAACCCAACCTGAAAGTCATATGGTATTTAAAAACCCAACCTGAAAGTCATATGGTATTTAAAAACCCAACCTGAAAGTCATATGGTATTTAAAAACCCAACCTGAAAGTCATATGGTATTTAAAAACCCAACCTGAAAGTCATGCCGTATTTAAAAACCCAACCTGAAAGTCATATGGTATTTAAAAACCCAACCTGAAAGTCATATGGTATTTAAAAACCCAACCTGAAAGTCATATGGTATTTAAAAACCCAACCTGAAAGTCATATGGTATTTAAAAACCCAACCTGAAAGTCATATGGTATTTAAAAACCCAACCTGAAAGTCATATGGTATTTAAAAACCCAACCTGAAAGTCATATGGTATTTAAAAACCCAACCTGAAAGTCATGCCGTATTTAAAAACCCAACCCGAAAGTCATATGGTATTTAAAAACCCAACCTGAAAGTCATGCCGTATTTAAAAACCCAACCCGAAAGTCATATGGTATTTAAAAACCCAACCTGAAAGTCATGCCGTATTTAAAAACCCAACCTGAAAGTCATATGGTATTTAAAAACCCAACCTGAAAGTCATGCCGTATTTAAAAACCCAACCTGAAAGTCATATGGTATTTAAAAACCCAACCTGAAAGTCATGCCGTATTTAAAAACCCAACCCGAAAGTCATGCCGTATTTAAAAACCCAACCTGAAAGTCATGCCGTATTTAAAAACCCAACCTGAAAGTCATGCCGTATTTAAAAACCCAACCCGAAAGTCATGCCGTATTTAAAAACCCAACCTGAAAGTCATGTCGTATTTAAAAACCCAACCTGAAAGTCATGCCGTATTTAAAAACCCAACCTGAAAGTCATGTCGTATTTAAAAACCCAACCTGAAAGTCATGCCGTATTTAAAAACCCAACCTGAAAGTCATGTCGTATTTAAAAACCCAACCTGAAAGTCATATGGTATTTAAAAACCCAACCTGAAAGTCATGCCGTATTTAAAAACCCAACCCGAAAGTCATGCCGTATTTAAAAACCCAACCTGAAAGTCATGTCGTATTTAAAAACCCAACCTGAAAGTCATATGGTATTTAAAAACCCAACCTGAAAGTCATGCCGTATTTAAAAACCCAACCTGAAAGTCATATGGTATTTAAAAACCCAACCTGAAAGTCATGCCGTATTTAAAAACCCAACCTGAAAGTCATGCCGTATTTAAAAACCCAACCTGAAAGTCATGCCGTATTTAAAAACCCAACCTGAAAGTCATGCCGTATTTAAAAACCCAACCTGAAAGTCATGCCGTATTTAAAAACCCAACCCGAAAGTCATATGGTATCTAAAAACCCAACCTGAAAGTCATATGGTATTTAAAAACCCAACCTGAAAGTCATATGGTATTTAAAAACCCAACCTGAAAGTCATATGGTATTTAAAAACCCAACCTGAAAGTCATATGGTATTTAAAAACCCAACCTGAAAGTCATGCCGTATTTAAAAACCCAACCTGAAAGTCATATGGTATTTAAAAACCCAACCTGAAAGTCATGCCGTATTTAAAAACCCAACCTGAAAGTCATGCCGTATTTAAAAACCCAACCTGAAAGTCATGCCGTATTTAAAAACCCAACCTGAAAGTCATATGGTATTTAAAAACCCAACCTGAAAGTCATATGGTATTTAAAAACCCAACCTGAAAGTCATGCCGTATTTAAAAACCCAACCTGAAAGTCATATGGTATTTAAAAACCCAACCCGAAAGTCATGCCGTATTTAAAAACCCAAACCGAAAGTCATATGGTATTTAAAAACCCAACCTGAAAGTCATGCCGTATTTAAAAACCCAACCTGAAAGTCATATGGTATTTAAAAACCCAACCTGAAAGTCATATGGTATTTAAAGACCCAACCTGAAAGTCATGCCGTATTTAAAAACCCAACCTGAAAGTCATGCCGTATTTAAAAACCCAACCTGAAAGTCATGTCGTATTTAAAAACCCAACCTGAAAGTCATGCCGTATTTAAAAACCCAACCTGAAAGTCATGCCGTATTTAAAAACCCAACCTGAAAGTCATGTCGTATTTAAAAACCCAACCTGAAAGTCATATGGTATTTAAAAACCCAACCTGAAAGTCATGCCGTATTTAAAAACCCAACCTGAAAGTCATGCCGTATTTAAAAACCCAACCCGAAAGTCATATGGTATTTAAAAACCCAACCTGAAAGTCATATGGTATTTAAAAACCCAACCTGAAAGTCATATGGTATTTAAAAACCCAACCTGAAAGTCATATGGTATTTAAAAACCCAACCTGAAAGTCATGCCGTATTTAAAAACCCAACCTGAAAGTCATGCCGTATTTAAAAACCCAACCTGAAAGTCATATGGTATTTAACCTGTCTAGGATCAGCGTGGCGCTAGCGGCACCCCCCCCCCCCCCCACTGAAAAACCAGTGCCGCGAAATTCAAAAAAAATATATTTTTAAAATATTTAACTTTCACACATTAAAGTCCAATACAGCTAATGAAAGACACAGATCTTGTGAATCCAGTCAACATTTCCGATTTTTAAAATGTTTTACAGGGAAGACACAATATGTAAAGATGTACATCTATTACCTAAAAACACATTAGCATATTCCACCATCTTTTATTTGTCCACCAACACCAGTAGCCATCACCAATTCGGCTAAACTAAGATATTTATAGCCCCTAACCAACAAAAAAACTCATTAGATGACAGTCTGATAACATATTTATGGTATGGGATAGGTTTTGTTAGAAAAAAGTGCATATTTCAGGTAGATGGCATAGTTTACAATTGCACCCACCATCACAAATGGACTAGAATAATTACAATGAGCAACGTGTTTACCTAACTACTAATCATCAAACATTTCGTAAAAATACACAGCATACACGAATCGAAAGACACAGATCCTGTGAATACAGACAATATTTCAGATTTTCTAAGTGTCTTACAGCGAAAACACAATAAATCGTTATATTAGCTTAGCACATAGCAATTAGCAGCCCAGCATTGATTCTAGCCAAAGTGAGCGATAAAAGTCAACATCGCCAAAAGATATTAATTTTTTCACTAACCTTCTCAGAATTCTTCCGATGACACTCCTGTAACATCATATTACACATTCCATATAGAGTTTGATCGCAAATGTTTATATTTAGCCACCAAAATCATGGTTAGACAATGTGAAATGTAGACAAGCTGGTAAAGAAAATGTCCTTGCGCCACTTAGACAGTGATCTACTCTTATACATAAATACTCATAAACGTGACTAAAAAATATAGGGTGGACAGGGATTGATAGACAATTTAATTCTTAATACAATTGCGTTATTACATTTTTTAATTTATCCTTACTTTTCAATACAGTTTGCGCCTAGCGAAGCTACGTCATAAAACATGGCGTTCTAAGCCACTAAAATGTTTCGACAGAAACACGATTTATCATAATAAAAATGTCCTACCTTGAGCTGTTCTTCCATCAGTATCTTGGGCAAAGGATCCTTTCTTGGGAGAAATCGTCTTTTGGTGGAAAGCTGTCCTCTTGCCATGTGGAAATGTCAACTGCGTTCGGGATGAACTGAAAAGCGTGCCCAACTTTTCACATCGTTGCAAAAATAAATGTCCCAAAATCGCACTAAACGGATATAAATTGCTATAAAACGCTTTAAATTAACTACCTTATGATGTTTTTAACTCCTATAACGAGTGAAAAGATGACCGGAGAAATATAACAGGCTAAACTAACGCTTGGAACAGGTGCGCGCCGGGGTCCTCTAGGCTCATGACGCAGCTCCCAAAGAATGACTAGCTTCAGGTTTTTTTGATTTGTAGGGCCTGTGAACGCGCAATCGACACCGTTGGAATCGTCATCACGTAAAGGCATCCAGGGGAAGACGTAAGAAGTGTCCGTATAGTCATAGCAACGACAGTGCCCTTTTAAATGACTTCAGAAGAGTGGCCAACATTTCTCAAATCTGACTCCATGTCAGGGAAATTGCTGTAGAATGGGCTCTGTTCCACTTAGAGACAAAATTTCAACTCCTATAGAAACTATAGACTGTTTTCTATCCAATAATAATAATAATATGCATATTGTACGATCAAGGATTTTGTGGGAAGCCGTTTAAAAAATTAGCCACATTAGCATAAATAGTCTAAACAGCGCCCCCATCCCCAACAGGTTAAAAACCCAACCTGAAAGTCATGCCGTATTTAAAAACCCAACCTGAAAGTCATGTCGTATTTAAAAACCCAACCTGAAAGTCATGCCGTATTTAAAAACCCAACCTGAAAGTCATGCCGTATTTAAAAACCCAACCTGAAAGTCATGCCGTATTTAAAAACCCAACCTGAAAGTCATGTCGTATTTAAAAACCCAACCTGAAAGTCATGTCGTATTTAAAAACCCAACCTGAAAGTCATGCCGTATTTAAAAACCCAACCTGAAAGTCATGCCGTATTTAAAAACCCAACCTGAAAGTCATGCCGTATTTAAAAACCCAACCTGAAAGTCATATGGTATTTAAAAACCCAACCTGAAAGTCATATGGTATTTAAAAACCCAACCTGAAAGTCATATGGTATTTAAAAACCCAACCTGAAAGTCATATGGTATTTAAAAACCCAACCTGAAAGTCATGCCGTATTTAAAAACCCAACCTGAAAGTCATGCCGTATTTAAAAACCCAACCTGAAAGTCATGCCGTATTTAAAAACCCAACCTGAAAGTCATATGGTATTTAAAAACCCAACCTGAAAGTCATATGGTATTTAAAAACCCAACCTGAAAGTCATATGGTATTTAAAAACCCAACCTGAAAGTCATATGGTATTTAAAAACCCAACCTGAAAGTCATGCCGTATTTAAAAACCCAACCTGAAAGTCATATGGTATTTAAAAACCCAACCCGAAAGTCATGCCGTATTTAAAAACCCAACCTGAAAGTCATATGGTATTTAAAAACCCAACCTGAAAGTCATATGGTATTTAAAAACCCAACCTGAAAGTCAAATGGTATTTAAAAACCCAACCTGAAAGTCATATGGTATTTAAAAACCCAACCTGAAAGTCATATGGTATTTAAAAACCCAACCTGAAAGTCATGCCGTATTTAAAAACCCAACCTGAAAGTCATATGGTATTTAAAAACCCAACCTGAAAGTCATGCCGTATTTAAAAACCCAACCTGAAAGTCATGCCGTATTTAAAAACCCAACCTGAAAGTCATGCCGTATTTAAAAACCCAACCTGAAAGTCATGTCGTATTTAAAAACCCAACCTGAAAGTCATGCCGTATTTAAAAACCCAACCTGAAAGTCATGCCGTATTTAAAAACCCAACCTGAAAGTCATGCCGTATTTAAAAACCCAACCTGAAAGTCATGCCGTATTTAAAAACCCAACCTGAAAGTCATGCCGTATTTAAAAACCCAACCTGAAAGTCATGTCGTATTTAAAAACCCAACCTGAAAGTCATATGGTATTTAAAAACCCAACCTGAAAGTCATGCCGTATTTAAAAACCCAACCCGAAAGTCATGCCGTATTTAAAAACCCAACCTGAAAGTCATATGGTATTTAAAAACCCAACCCGAAAGTCATGCCGTATTTAAAAACCCAACCTGAAAGTCATGCCGTATTTAAAAACCCAACCCGAAAGTCATGCCGTATTTAAAAACCCAACCTGAAAGTCATATGGTATTTAAAAACCCAACCCGAAAGTCATATGGTATTTAAAAACCCAACCTGAAAGTCATATGGTATTTAAAAACCCAACCTGAAAGTCATGCCGTATTTAAAAACCCAACCTGAAAGTCATGCCGTATTTAAAAACCCAACCTGAAAGTCATATGGTATTTAAAAACCCAACCTGAAAGTCATGTCGTATTTAAAAACCCAACCTGAAAGTCATATGGTATTTAAAAACCCAACCTGAAAGTCAAATGGTATTTAAAAACCCAACCTGAAAGTCATATGGTATTTAAAAACCCAACCTGAAAGTCATATGGTATTTAAAAACCCAACCTGAAAGTCATGCCGTATTTAAAAACCCAACCTGAAAGTCATATGGTATTTAAAAACCCAACCTGAAAGTCATGCCGTATTTAAAAACCCAACCTGAAAGTCATGCCGTATTTAAAAACCCAACCTGAAAGTCATGCCGTATTTAAAAACCCAACCTGAAAGTCATGTCGTATTTAAAAACCCAACCTGAAAGTCATGCCGTATTTAAAAACCCAACCTGAAAGTCATGCCGTATTTAAAAACCCAACCTGAAAGTCATGCCGTATTTAAAAACCCAACCTGAAAGTCATGCCGTATTTAAAAACCCAACCTGAAAGTCATGCCGTATTTAAAAACCCAACCTGAAAGTCATGTCGTATTTAAAAACCCAACCTGAAAGTCATATGGTATTTAAAAACCCAACCTGAAAGTCATGCCGTATTTAAAAACCCAACCCGAAAGTCATGCCGTATTTAAAAACCCAACCTGAAAGTCATATGGTATTTAAAAACCCAACCCGAAAGTCATGCCGTATTTAAAAACCCAACCTGAAAGTCATGCCGTATTTAAAAACCCAACCCGAAAGTCATGCCGTATTTAAAAACCCAACCTGAAAGTCATATGGTATTTAAAAACCCAACCCGAAAGTCATATGGTATTTAAAAACCCAACCTGAAAGTCATATGGTATTTAAAAACCCAACCTGAAAGTCATGCCGTATTTAAAAACCCAACCTGAAAGTCATGCCGTATTTAAAAACCCAACCTGAAAGTCATATGGTATTTAAAAACCCAACCTGAAAGTCATGTCGTATTTAAAAACCCAACCTGAAAGTCATATGGTATTTAAAAACCCAACCCGAAAGTCATATGGTATTTAAAAACCCAACCTGAAAGTCATATGGTATTTAAAAACCCAACCCGAAAGTCATGCCGTATTTAAAAACCCAACCTGAAAGTCATATGGTATTTAAAAACCCAACCTGAAAGTCATGCCGTATTTAAAAACCCAACCTGAAAGTCATATGGTATTTAAAAACCCAACCTGAAAGTCATGCCGTATTTAAAAACCCAACCTGAAAGTCATGCCGTATTTAAAAACCCAACCTGAAAGTCATATGGTATTTAACCTGTCTAGGATCAGCGTGGCGCTAGCGGCACCCCCCCCCCCCCCCCCACTGAAAAACCAGTGCCGCGAAATTCAAAAAAAATATATTTTTAAAATATTTAACTTTCACACATTAAAGTCCAATACAGCTAATGAAAGACACAGATCTTGTGAATCCAGTCAACATTTCCGATTTTTAAAATGTTTTACAGGGAAGACACAATATGTAAAGATGTACATCTATTACCTAAAAACACATTAGCATATTCCACCATCTTTTATTTGTCCACCAACACCAGTAGCCATCACCAATTCGGCTAAACTAAGATATTTATAGCCCCTAACCAACAAAAAAACTCATTAGATGACAGTCTGATAACATATTTATGGTATGGGATAGGTTTTGTTAGAAAAAAGTGCATATTTCAGGTAGATGGCATAGTTTACAATTGCACCCACCATCACAAATGGACTAGAATAATTACAATGAGCAACGTGTTTACCTAACTACTAATCATCAAACATTTCGTAAAAATACACAGCATACACGAATCGAAAGACACAGATCCTGTGAATACAGACAATATTTCAGATTTTCTAAGTGTCTTACAGCGAAAACACAATAAATCGTTATATTAGCTTAGCACATAGCAATTAGCAGCCCAGCATTGATTCTAGCCAAAGTGAGCGATAAAAGTCAACATCGCCAAAAGATATTAATTTTTTCACTAACCTTCTCAGAATTCTTCCGATGACACTCCTGTAACATCATATTACACATTCCATATAGAGTTTGATCGCAAATGTTTATATTTAGCCACCAAAATCATGGTTAGACAATGTGAAATGTAGACAAGCTGGTAAAGAAAATGTCCTTGCGCCACTTAGACAGTGATCTACTCTTATACATAAATACTCATAAACGTGACTAAAAAATATAGGGTGGACAGGGATTGATAGACAATTTAATTCTTAATACAATTGCGTTATTACATTTTTTAATTTATCCTTACTTTTCAATACAGTTTGCGCCTAGCGAAGCTACGTCATAAAACATGGCGTTCTAAGCCACTAAAATGTTTCGACAGAAACACGATTTATCATAATAAAAATGTCCTACCTTGAGCTGTTCTTCCATCAGTATCTTGGGCAAAGGATCCTTTCTTGGGAGAAATCGTCTTTTGGTGGAAAGCTGTCCTCTTGCCATGTGGAAATGTCAACTGCGTTCGGGATGAACTGAAAAGCGTGCCCAACTTTTCACATCGTTGCAAAAATAAATGTCCCAAAATCGCACTAAACGGATATAAATTGCTATAAAACGCTTTAAATTAACTACCTTATGATGTTTTTAACTCCTATAACGAGTGAAAAGATGACCGGAGAAATATAACAGGCTAAACTAACGCTTGGAACAGGTGCGCGCCGGGGTCCTCTAGGCTCATGACGCAGCTCCCAAAGAATGACTAGCTTCAGGTTTTTTTGATTTGTAGGGCCTGTGAACGCGCAATCGACACCGTTGGAATCGTCATCACGTAAAGGCATCCAGGGGAAGACGTAAGAAGTGTCCGTATAGTCATAGCAACGACAGTGCCCTTTTAAATGACTTCAGAAGAGTGGCCAACATTTCTCAAATCTGACTCCATGTCAGGGAAATTGCTGTAGAATGGGCTCTGTTCCACTTAGAGACAAAATTTCAACTCCTATAGAAACTATAGACTGTTTTCTATCCAATAATAATAATAATATGCATATTGTACGATCAAGGATTTTGTGGGAAGCCGTTTAAAAAATTAGCCACATTAGCATAAATAGTCTAAACAGCGCCCCCATCCCCAACAGGTTAAAAACCCAACCTGAAAGTCATGCCGTATTTAAAAACCCAACCTGAAAGTCATGCCGTATTTAAAAACCCAACCTGAAAGTCATGCCGTATTTAAAAACCCAACCTGAAAGTCATGTCGTATTTAAAAACCCAACCTGAAAGTCATGTCGTATTTAAAAACCCAACCTGAAAGTCATGCCGTATTTAAAAACCCAACCTGAAAGTCATGCCGTATTTAAAAACCCAACCTGAAAGTCATGCCGTATTTAAAAACCCAACCTGAAAGTCATATGGTATTTAAAAACCCAACCTGAAAGTCATATGGTATTTAAAAACCCAACCTGAAAGTCATATGGTATTTAAAAACCCAACCTGAAAGTCATATGGTATTTAAAAACCCAACCTGAAAGTCATGCCGTATTTAAAAACCCAACCTGAAAGTCATGCCGTATTTAAAAACCCAACCTGAAAGTCATGCCGTATTTAAAAACCCAACCTGAAAGTCATATGGTATTTAAAAACCCAACCTGAAAGTCATATGGTATTTAAAAACCCAACCTGAAAGTCATATGGTATTTAAAAACCCAACCTGAAAGTCATATGGTATTTAAAAACCCAACCTGAAAGTCATGCCGTATTTAAAAACCCAACCTGAAAGTCATATGGTATTTAAAAACCCAACCCGAAAGTCATGCCGTATTTAAAAACCCAACCTGAAAGTCATATGGTATTTAAAAACCCAACCTGAAAGTCATATGGTATTTAAAAACCCAACCTGAAAGTCATATGGTATTTAAAAACCCAACCTGAAAGTCATATGGTATTTAAAAACCCAACCTGAAAGTCATATGGTATTTAAAAACCCAACCTGAAAGTCATGCCGTATTTAAAAACCCAACCTGAAAGTCATATGGTATTTAAAAACCCAACCTGAAAGTCATGCCGTATTTAAAAACCCAACCTGAAAGTCATGCCGTATTTAAAAACCCAACCTGAAAGTCATGCCGTATTTAAAAACCCAACCTGAAAGTCATGTCGTATTTAAAAACCCAACCTGAAAGTCATGCCGTATTTAAAAACCCAACCTGAAAGTCATGCCGTATTTAAAAACCCAACCTGAAAGTCATGCCGTATTTAAAAACCCAACCTGAAAGTCATGCCGTATTTAAAAACCCAACCTGAAAGTCATGCCGTATTTAAAAACCCAACCTGAAAGTCATGTCGTATTTAAAAACCCAACCTGAAAGTCATATGGTATTTAAAAACCCAACCTGAAAGTCATGCCGTATTTAAAAACCCAACCCGAAAGTCATGCCGTATTTAAAAACCCAACCTGAAAGTCATATGGTATTTAAAAACCCAACCCGAAAGTCATGCCGTATTTAAAAACCCAACCTGAAAGTCATGCCGTATTTAAAAACCCAACCCGAAAGTCATGCCGTATTTAAAAACCCAACCTGAAAGTCATATGGTATTTAAAAACCCAACCCGAAAGTCATATGGTATTTAAAAACTCAACCTGAAAGTCATATGGTATTTAAAAACCCAACCTGAAAGTCATGCCGTATTTAAAAACCCAACCTGAAAGTCATGCCGTATTTAAAAACCCAACCTGAAAGTCATATGGTATTTAAAAACCCAACCTGAAAGTCATGTCGTATTTAAAAACCCAACCTGAAAGTCATATGGTATTTAAAAACCCAACCCGAAAGTCATATGGTATTTAAAAACCCAACCTGAAAGTCATATGGTATTTAAAAACCCAACCCGAAAGTCATGCCGTATTTAAAAACCCAACCTGAAAGTCATATGGTATTTAAAAACCCAACCTGAAAGTCATGCCGTATTTAAAAACCCAACCTGAAAGTCATATGGTATTTAAAAACCCAACCTGAAAGTCATGCCGTATTTAAAAACCCAACCTGAAAGTCATGCCGTATTTAAAAACCCAACCTGAAAGTCATGCCGTATTTAAAAACCCAACCTGAAAGTCATGCCGTATTTAAAAACCCAACCCGAAAGTCATGCCGACCCTGCATGTTTTGCCCCACGTTTGTGCACGCATCGGTTTTGTTGCTAAACAACCCACCCGTCTATTGGTGGATTTGTTCTACAGAGCATTATGGGTACTTTAGTACATCGCACTGCAAAAACAACAATGGAGGACAGATGGCGTTCTCTTCTCTCGATGATTTATTATTTTATGTCTGAAGTAATCATGTGGATTATTTGCTTACAGGGATTAAGCTGTGAAGTAAAGCCTGTGCTTCTCTATATGCTGTGATATTTCAATTGGGATATATACTTTACCTACAAGAACTTTGGATTAATCAACAAAAACAACAATTTATTAAGACTGTAACTATTTTGAGTTTCAGTCAGTTTACATGGCAACAATTGTAGCCCTTCTACCGTGTCTGTTGTCCCTGTGTGGATCAGGTATGTGGCAGTTATGAGTATTTTATATTAAATCAAATCAAAGTTTTTTGGTACTCGTACAGAGTTTTGCAGATGTTATCGCAGGTGCAGCGAAATGCTTATGTTTCTAGCTCCAGCAACATCAGCGCTGCTTTGCATTATCCTACCTGTTGTGTGTCTTTATGTCGATGTGAATGTGCGTTATTAAATGTGTGTAGGGGGAACAGCGTTACTCACCAGTTGTATGCCTGTTGTGCGTGCTTATTCATGAGTATCTGTTTATGAAAGTGCGTGACTGCATGCTGAGTGCGGTCTTCCTGTGTTTGCGCGTGTGTGTGTATCTGTTAAGTAGTGGGGTAGTGGGTTACTGTGTGTATGGGAGTGGGTGTGTTTATCTGTATGTGTGTGTTTGTGTGTGTGTGTGTGTGTGTGTGTGTGTGTGTGTGTGTGTGTGTGTGTGTGTGTGTGTGTGTGTGTGTGTGTGTGTGTGTGTGTGTGTGTGTGTGTGTGTTTATCAGTGGGTTTGTGTTTGTGTTTATCAGTGTATTTGTGTGTGACTTCATGCTGAGTGCGGTCCTCCTGTGTGCTCCCTGTCGCCTCCTGACTTATTTATGAATGCTACACTCTGCCTTTGGAAGAAGGAGTGAGGAGGAACATTGCATTTTAAAGAATCAGCTTTTACCTCTCGATCTATCTTTCTTTGTCTGTATTGCCCTCCCACTCTCTGTTTTCCCCTCGTCGGGGTGCTGTCGTTGTTGTGGACCTAGAATTGTTCTCTTTATCTTCCTCTTCCCTCTTCTTACCCTTCCTCCTCATCAAGGCCCTGAATAAGAGAGAAGGCTGGAGATGGAGTGAGGTTTACTACTACTTTATAACCTTTACTACTACTTTACTACCACTACTACTACTTTACAACCTTTACTACTACTTTACAACCTTTACTACTACTTTACTACCATTACTACTACTTTGCTACCATTACTACCAGTACTACTACTTTACTACCATTACTACTACTTTATGACCTTTACTACTACTTTACTACCATTACTACTGCTTTACTACCACTACTACTGCTTTACTACCACTACTACTACTTTACAACCTTTACTACTACTTTACTGCCATTACTACTACTTTACTACCATTACTACTACTTTACTACCACTATTACTACTTTACAACCTTTACTACCACTTTACTGCCATTACTACTACGTTATAACCTTTACTACTACTTTACAACGTAACCTATACTACTACTTTACTACCATTACTACTACTTTTCTACCTTAACTACTCCTTTACTACCGTTACTACTACTTTACTACCGTAACTACTACTTTACTACCGTAACTACTACTTTACTACCGTTACTACTACTTTACTACCTTAACTAATACTTTACTACAATTACTACTACTTTACTACCATTACTACTACTTTACAACCTTTACTACTACTGTACTGCCATAACTACTCCTTTACTACCTTAACTACTACTTTACTACCGTTACTACTACTTTACTACCTTAACTACTACTTTCCTACCTTAACTACTCCTTTACTACCGTTACTACTACTTTACTACTTTACTACAGTTACTACTACTTTACTACCTTAACTACTCCTTTACTACCGTTAATACTACTTTACTACCATAACTTATCCTTTACTACTGTTACTACTACTTTACAAACATAACTACTCCTTTACTACCATTACTACTACTTTACAACCTTTACTACTATTTTACTACTACTACTTTACCACCTTTACTACCTTTAATACCTTTACTACTACTTCACAACCTTTACTACTACTTTACTACCTTTACTACCTTTAATACCTTTACTACTACTTCACAACCTTTACTACTACTTTACTACCTTTACTACTGCTGATGCTAGCACATGATTAGAATTACACCTAGGGACAGTGGGAAAATAGTACCCAATAGTCATACTTGAGTAGAAGTATTGTAACGGGCTTCCTCTTTCTCTTCATCCGAAGAGGAGTAGCAAGGATTAGACCAAAATGCAGCGTTGGAGTTATACATATTATTTATTACAAGGAACCAGACGAAGACGGAAAACTCTTGAACAAATACCAAAACAACAAACGAAGTAGACAGACCTGGACTACGAACTTACACGTAACAAAGAACGAACAAGTACTGACTACAAACAAAACAAACTCACGATACAGTCCCGTATGGTGC
>NC_074700.1:12919266-12956890 GCF_029448725.1 Salvelinus fontinalis
ATAGACTCTCTTTTGTCCTCCTGTGCAGCAGATTACTACCAGCCTGTATTCTTCTGGAATTGCCTTTGCTGCCGCTCACACTCCTAGCCAACCCCTTTCCCATGTCCCACCATTATAATACTCACAATGGAACGATAGCATAGGAAAGATCCCTTTGGTCACAGTAAAATCTCAAACAGACACACAGACATAGAGTATTATGCGGTGATGTTTAGCTAGATTCTAGGTTGAAGATGACCAAGGTTAAGACAACAGGATTCTAATATCCCATAACACTTTGCAACAACGGGTCTAGCAATGCTAGTTAGCAACAGCGCCGGTAGTTTTTTGTGATTTGTGACGCCGTCTTAACCTGTATATTTTCAACCAGGGCTAAATTAGTACATGGCAGCCATCTTGTGGTCCTGGTTCAGTGGTAGATGGAGCTCCAGGGCCTGGTGGCCCAGGGCTCCACGTTAGGGGCTTCTTCCTGAGTTCACTGCTCAGGGACGGTGAGGGGGAGACAGGGCCCATCTGCCTGGGACAGCTGGGTCCACAGCTGGAGGGACAGACAGTGACAGATGACTCACTGTGAAGCATCAGGGTCCAAATATGGATAGATGGCTAGAGGGATGTAAAGCAATTGAGAAAATGAGGGAGAGCGAGAAAGATTAAAGGCTGCCTGTAGTACTTTCATCCTCATGGTGATACGGTGATGGGAAAAATGTGGTTATTCAGGGGAAGGAAATGTTAATATGGGTTTGATATATTTCTCACTGTATCTGATTTAGATAGGTGGGTGTTACATTGGAAAAAAATCAGAGTATGTCGATGGAGGTTGTTGGGGGAAAAAATGATTGGTCTTTTTCTGAAATGAACAAATTATTCTCTGAGATTTCTGGTGGCTATTGAAGGCAGTTAATGTTCTGATCAGACACTAACGCTGATTCAGCTTCTGAGACTACACCTATTGTGCCCTGGGGATCCCCTCAACCATAGCTCTTTAAATATTCAACGGCAAGTCCGGAGTGATAGATGCCAGCTAATTAACAACGTGGAACAATCGCCCGGATAACACCACCATCAGGGTCTTCTCTCCAAGACATGAAGTGGTTTCATTGTGCCTATATTGCAAATGGGGTTTTATAAAATGGGTTCAAAGTAATGTGCAATCTGATTGGCTGAAATGGTGCCAGTTGGTTTGCCAGTTATTAACGCTGGGGTCTCTCTTCCAGGCTTCTCTCTGGGATGTATCGTCATAGTTGAATAAGATGTGTGAAACAGGCAGGCTCCACCATGCGAGACCAGCCACCCCCTCTCTCCTCCTCCCTTTTTAACTACAGCACGCTCCCTCTCGGTCTGTCTCCCACTCCTGCCCTCGCCTGTCTGTCTCCTGCTCATGCGTGCGTTATTACATAAAGACGTGTTTATTTACATGATCGCATCATCCAGCGACCAGGAAAGATCATTGGCCTTTGACGAAATTGCTGGATCTGAGAGGCAACCCGATACTGAGCCTTCTTCACAGGTAGTGAGGCCATGATGTTATTAGTGGATTCATTTGACTCTTCTTGTCTCGTAATGAACTTAGCGATTCTCAATTGTTCTCTCTCTCATTCCTTCCCTCTTCCCTCTTCCCTCTCTCTCTCCCTCTCTGTGTCTGACTATGAAGGAGGGATGTAGTGTGGATGTGTCTGGGTACAGGCAGAAGGGAAGCAGTGAAATGGATGTGGGGCTTGTGGAAAACCGATAGATTTTAATTACCAAGCTCTGTGAGAGCAGAATATAAGAGTATGTACATAAACGGTGCAATTAGATTATAGCCCACCATAAACTGTGAGTCTCGCTCTCTCTCTCTCTCTCTCTCTCTCTCTCTCTCTCTCTCTTTTCCCCAGCAGTGATAACATTGTGTCTGCGTTATTATAAACCAATCATTACCTTAGCCAGGTACTCAATCAAGCCAGAGCTATTTGTAGCTGCGAGCTAATCCATAGCTAGCGACTAGCTAGTATGTCTCCATAGCCAGTTAGCTTTTTGTAAACACAGCGTATAGCCTCATATGTCTTACTGTAAGCGGGCTAGCTACTAGCTAGTCCATAACCATTGCCAGCTAGTTAACTGAACCTCACATCGCGTTGCGTCTACTTGTGCAACGCTACAACGCTACAGAAAGCATACTGTGCTGTATTGTAACCGGTGCTCATTTTTGCATCTTGTTGCAAAACTGACAAATCGAGTGTCTGTGGGTTGCTAGTGTGTCCCATTTGTCTGCAGAATACATAACTCACAGCTTGAACTTCTCCACAAAGTGCACTTACATAAGTGGCTAACATTTGATTCTGAGAAAAAGTTATTGAATGGTCCAAATGGGAGCTGGGAGTTAAAAAGTGATGACTTCCTTTGTGTATTTACGCCTCCCCTGCTGTGTGAGCTAAGGGATTCAGTATGTCCTATTTTCCTGACCTCTTTGGAGAAGTTTCGGCTTTCGCCCTCTTCAGTGTGAAGGACAAATTCAAACTGTCCAGTGTTGCGAAGTACTTATTTAAAAATACTTTAAAGTACTACTACAATTTATTTTGTGTCTGTACTTTACAATTTATATGTTTGACTACTTTTACTTTTACTTCACTACATTCCTTAAGAAAATATTGTACTTTTTACTCCATACATTTTCCTTGACACCCAAAAGTACTTATTACATTGTGAATGCTTAGCAGGACAGGAAAATGGTCCAATTCACACACTTATCAACCGAACATCCCTGGTCATCTCTACTGCCTCTGACCTGGTGGATTCACTCAAATACTCCATTTGTAAATTATGTCTGAATGTTGGAGTGTGTCCCTGGCTTTCCGTAAATAAAAAAAACAAGAAAATGGTTGGCCTGGTATGGTTCCCAATCAGAGGCAGCTGTTTATTATTGTCTCTGATTGGGGATCATGTTTAGGCAGCCATTTCCCCACTGTGTTTTGTGGGAACTTGTTTATGTGTAGTTGCCTGTGAGCACTCCATAGCTTCACGTATCGTTTGCTTTTTATTGTTTTTGTGCGTTTCACGTCAATACATTATGTGGAACCCATATCACGCTGCGCTTTGGTCCGAATGTTCCTACGACGATCGTGACAGTAGATCCCACAACACCAGGACCAAGCAGCGTGCCCAGGAGGAGAAGGTGTCCTGGACTTGGGAGGAGATCTGGATGGGAAGGGATCCTGGACTTGGGAGGAAATCCTGGCAGGACAGGATAGGCTTCCTTGGCGGCAGACGCAAGGAGAGAAGGGAGGACAGCGACGACGTCGGGGTTCGCGGCCACAAAGAAAGCCCAAAAAACAGCCCGAAAATATTTTTTGGGGGGGTCACAAGGGGTGGTCGGCGGAACCGAGGAGTGGACCAGAGCCAATCTGGGAGAAGAGGGAGGAGAGTGAACGGAGAGAGTCAGAGACCGTCAGTGAGTTGATGGAGAAATTGGAGCAGAGAGAAATGAGAGAGTTGTTGTGTTGGTGTATGAGGCATGACATTCGCCCTAAGGAGCGTGTTATCTGTTTGATGCCACCTGAGTCAGCTCTCCGTACTCGTCCTGTGGAGTGTGCTATCAGTCTGGTAAAATCTGTGCCAGCTCCACGCACCAGGTCTCCAGTACGCCTCCCCAGCCCTGTGCGTCCTGTGCCAGCTCTCCGCACTCGCCTTGAGGTGTGTGTCACCAGTCCGGTACCACCTGTGCCGGCTCCACGCACCAGGCCTCCAGTACGCCTCACCAGTCCGGTACGTCCTGTGCCTGCTCCTCGCACTCGAGCATGCCTCTGCACCGGTGCCCAGTCAAGGCACGGCATTCAGTCCCGTGGGAACTTGTTTATGTGTAGTTGCCTGTGAGCACTCCATAGCTTCACGTATCGTTTGCTTTTTATTGTTTTTGTGCGTTTCACGTCAATACATTATGTGGAACCCATATCACGCTGCTCTTTAGTCCGAATGTTCCTACGACGATCGTGACAGTTGGGTTCTTTTTCCACCACTGGACTTAGCCACCTCGTGTAGATGTGAATTTCCCCACATGTAAACACTGATCTCTCAGGCTTGCTAAATCCCTGCAGTCCTATTGTTATAAGAACACTCCATTACTCCAACACTTTCTCCTCAACAAGGCTCTTTTTTGATGCCCCCCTGGCCCAACAACCACTGTTTATGGATGGGGAGGATGAGGGAGTGTAGTTAATTATGTGGGTAAGGGAGAATAGTTTTTTTGCGGGATTAGGAGGTAGGGAGAGAGGCATTTGATCCATCCACCAACAGGAACTGTAATCTTACTTTCTCTCTGACCTCACTTCCCTTTGGGGAGGGCGTGCTGGGGCGTGGGGGGGGGGGGGGGGGGGGTGTAGTGAACAGGGGAATACAATAATACCAGAAGCAGAACGTGGCTTGCCTGCCTTGCATCACCTAGATGTGGAGAATAAGGGGGCAAGTGAGGATGACACTCTCCTGGGCCTCAGTGTGTGTGTGTGTGTGTGTGTTTTCGCTCAGTCTTTCGGGACATCCAGCATCAGCTGTAGCAAGCCCATTGTGTATTTCATCATGTTGAGCTACCCCTCACACACCTTTCACCCATCACCTTCGTGGAAACAACACGTCTGTATGGGAGTGTTTTGTCCAGTGTGTGTCTGTTCCTTCTATAGTACAAGTACTACTTATTGTCAACATTTTGGCTGTAAGGCGTTTCTCAGGACAAGTTTCTATACGCAATTACATACACAATAGAGTTTTTTTTTCTTCTTGCTAACACAGTTCTACCTCCCTTTTTAGCACCCAGCCGCGAAGCGAAGTGTTCCACCTCTTTGCATATTGGAGATACTCTCTCTAGACTAGCGCTAACTGCTGGTCCACTGTAGACAGCCCAGGCCCACCTTTAAGGAACAGCCGGCTGGCTGAGGGGCCGAGTGAATTATGTCATGCTCCCTTGGTTCCACCCCTGCCAGCTCTAGACAGGTGCCTGGGTCAGGCCCATATCCGAGCTCACCCTGGCCCGGGTGTCCAACTTCCATCACCCTGAAAGCCCCTGGTGTGCCTCCTCCTGTCACTGTTAGGAGACCGGCCCACCGGGTAATGGCTGCTGGGGGGGCTGTGTGTTTGTGCGCATGTGAGAGTGTGTATCTGAATGATAGTGTGGCCCTGTCCTCCTGTCACAGGGAGAAGAGTGGTGCTGGCTTTTTCTGTTTGCCCATTTTTCAAGCACACTCCTTTCAGAGAAGCGAGGCGGTCCCAACTGAAAACTCCATCAGCCGTGATTTATCTGGTATGCTATCTCCCTCCCTCCCTCCCTCCCTCCCTCCCTGTGTTCATTCGCTCTCTGTCTCTCCCTCTTCCCCTCTCTTGGTCCTCCCCTGTCTATCGTCTATTTATCTCACTGTCTCCAGCTTTCTGTGCCTTTCCCTCCTCCCTCTCTTCCTCTCTCGCTCCACATCTCTCTCTCTTTCTGCCTCTCGTCATTACCTCTCTGCCTTGCTACCCTGGCCTCGTATGATAGTAATAGCAGAGAAAGAGCAGTGGGGGAAAAGACAAGACAAATGAGAGTGGAATATTCAGTGCTAGGGGATGTGAGATGTGTTTAGAGTGTAGAGGGAAGTGAAAGGATAAAAGAGGGAGTACAGAGGGGAGGATGAAATGAACGAGGGGAGGGTGAGTGAAACAAAGCAGCAGTGTGCCGTATCCTCACACTGATGAGGGGAAAAAGAGGTCCCGCATTCATTTGCTAGACCCTTCAATGATTTATCACCAGTGACCAACCGGGTCTCGCCCTCTTTGTGCGTGTGTGCGCAGATCCGTGTTTTTGTATGTGTGAATGTTGTTTATTTTTCACCTACATGCGCGTGTTCATTCATTATTCCTAAATGACAAAAATACCCTCTCTGACTCCTGCTGCTGTGTTGTTATTACAGTGAGTTTGGAAGAAGAACCCCCCCCCAACAGTCCACCAAGCTGTTATTTACTGGTTGAGAGCCCATACATTGGCGACAAATCTGTGGCTTCACTCTATTTGTGTGCTGTATGTGCATACACAAGCATGTGTTCCTGCCTGCTACCCATCCTCCATCCCTGCCTCTCTCTCCCCTCCCTCCCTCCCTCCCCTCTCCCGCCCTCTCGCTCTCAGGCTCACACTCTCTCTCCGAGTCTGTTTGCCTCTATCTATCTCCGTCTCCGGCTGTGCTTTCAAGGAGAGCGGAGTGTGTCCAACTTCCCTTGCTCCATTTCTGCCGTTTCTGTTTCACTTGCCCCTTGTCCGCTCCAGCGTACGCAGACGTCCCGCCTTTAGACCGCTGGCTCAGGAGAGTCTCGTGGAAGGAAGGAGGGGAAGGATGCTCTCGCTGCTGCAGCCCCTGTTTCAATTAGCATGAATTTCACAGCAGTGGCGTCGGTCCGAACAAGCCAGCCAGCAGTCTGTGCCGGAGCTCCGAGAGGACTGCTTCTTCCTCAGACCAGCGTCTGGGAATCCACGGACTGAGAGGGAGAGACCCGGGAATCTCTTTCCATCTGAAGGGACAGAAAGGAAAAGGATACTGTGTGATATTGAGTGGGAAGGAGACTAGGAGGATTTTGAAGGATCCGTACGCTGCGATGCTTTTCTGAGCTGGAGGGGATAACGATCACTTGGATGCTCTCTGTGTGTTTGGGTGCGATTCTACTGCCTCTGAATCTGTATCCGCGCCGCTCTCCACCCTAGCTTGGTTCTCTCCTGGAGGGGAGAGGGATTGCGAGTGTCTATAGTTGTTGGGAATATCTGCTTCTGCCTTTTTCTCTTTCTCTGCCCTGCATTCGATTTCCTCATCCCTTGTTTGCCTCTGCTCTCTCTGCAGACGGCTCTGCTCTACGCTGTCGTTCCTTCAGAGATGTGAAAAGCCTGGAAGCTGGATTCAGCTGCACCTCCATCGTCTTGGCACTGTTCTAGCCCTCTCGCCGTCACTCTATCCCTTTTTTGCCTGTTGTTTTCTGATGTGAGAGGTTTCATCCAGCAAACTGTGGGGATGGTGGTGGTTTTTTTAACCACACCGAGGGCTCAGGCTCTGGATCGAGAAGGTTTGTAGCGCTTTCGCAGTGGAAAACTTCAGTTCTATTGACAGCAAACAGGGTTGTTGAGTTATAGCTGAAAAATATTTTTGTGTTGATTAGTCATATAGTTTTACAGATGGAAGCATTTAAAAAATGTAATAATCTGTGTTCCCCTGATTTATCAGTTGCTGTTTAGGCTTCCACCGCTAGTGGTAGTTTGTTTTGTGGTGCTTAGCAGGGTTCCTTAATAAAAGTCCTTAGCCGGCAGTGGGGGGGGTCATTTTTTTGGGGGTGCTGTTGTTTTTGGGGATTCGTTTTTTGGGGGCTCTGGGGGAATGCGTAGGAATAGGGAATAGGCTCCAGGGGGGATTTAGCCATAGGACTCACTGAAGGAATTTTCAGATTTTTTCTTCTTGCGCCTTTTTGGAAGGATTTCACTTTTTATTTTCCCTGAACATACCTTTTTTCCTGCAGTGTTTTTGGGATCATCATCTACGGGAGGAGGTTCGTGTAAATTTTGGTTTTTTTTACAAATATATATATTTTTGCCCCGCACTGGCAAGCCGGGGATCATGGGCCCTGGGTCCATCTGAGATGTCATCTTCCTGTTCCTGTCGCGCGGAAGGAAGTTGGAGGGGCATGCTGCTCCCATTGAGCTACGCCCCCGTGCTTCGGTCGGTCCTGGAGGTGGGCGGAGGGCTGCTGCTAGTGCAGCGGCCCGTGGCGCCCCTGGTGTGGGCCAGCCCGGCCTGCCTGTTCCGGCTGGTGCTCTCCCTGGCCCTGCTGGCCTTCCCCTGCCCTGCCGTGGCCGCCCGTGTCTCCTCCAGCCTCAGCACCACCCACCACGTCCACCACTTCCACAACAAGCATGGAACTGTGCCCATCGCCATCAACAGGATGCCCTTTCTCACACGTGGAGGCCACGGTAAGGTCCAAACTCCCTTATTTTACTCGTAAACGGTCCCTTTCGCTATCTAGCAAGCTAATGGTTGACGTATCGATTAATCATGCCGGTAAGAGTGTTTGATGTGTGGAATTATGATTTGGACTATGGAGGTTAATGAAACGTAGCGGTCTTGAAGGGGGTTGATTTGTGGTTGGAGAGGAGGTGGTCCGGCTTGAGACCATGAGTCAAGCCAAGTGGTTCATCCATCTATTGATCCTGGTTCATCCACACAAAGGCAGAGGGGTTCAACAGGGCAACCCACCTCATTTGCTGCAGGTCCCCGCTGGCCAAACTCTGATGAATGGCTCCGGATCCTGGGCATCCTCAGACAACAGGGCCCTAATGCTCATGATTTACATGTGGCGGCCATTTTAGATCCACGCTTGTGACCAATGCAGATTCATGTCATCGTAATGCATAGGCCAACTGTTGACACACAATGGCTGGGTTTTAATGTCCTTTCAAGGTCTTTGAGATTGTGTTCTGCTGTATGTATTCGCTATGGTACTCTGTGTCCTGGTTTTCCATTTTAAAACTGACTCAACGTCTTTCCTGTGCTCTATAAATGCGTTTGGCTGCTTCTCTCAGGGTTCTCTGTTGGTTGCTGCAGTTTCTTCTGCTGGAGTTGGTTTTTTTTTAATCCCATTTCCCCTCGCCCTTTCCCAACCTTCCCGCAGAGTGAATTCCCGGCGTTCTGGCAACTCCACGTCTTCGCGTGTTCCGCTGTCCATATCATTCACTTCGGTCCACTTAGTTTCGGTCCGTGTGCTTGACGGCGCCGCCCTCCTCCGTTTAGCCGTAATCTGTGTCAATCAAGGCGGAGCAGCGCACGTAGGCCGCCGCAGTCAATTGGCCGAGCCTGCGCCTCTATCGACGTTATTGGCTTTCTGCATCTTCCCTGTGCTCAGTGCCGCATTGGATTTCTGACTCTTCACATTCTCTGCCCGAGCCGCTGAGCGCGATATGCCAACTGTCTCTCGGGCCAAATGCCAGTCTGGAACACAATAGAGCTTCCAATAGAGTCTGAGAAGATGTGGGGAAATAATGCTTGCTTTTTCCAATAAAGGGTTGATGATTGATGTTTGCTTGTAATGACCTGGCTGGAAACGCACACGCACTCACACGCACACGAACACTCACACTCGCACACACGCACACACTCACACTCGCACACACGCACACACACACCGTTCTAAAATGGCAGCTGAAACCCTGGCTGCCCTGATCTATTTAGTTATTTCTTTCACCCTCTAGCTTTGGTAATTGGATTGCACTTCTCTTGCATTTCAAGTTGCTTAACTATTTACACACTGTAATGAACATTAAAAGGGTTCTCGGGCTCTCTCTGTGGATTTGCGGCTGTCCGATGATATCGGACACTTAGAGAAACGGGGTATTCGTTTGGTTAAAGTGAAAGAACGGGAAACGAAAGGAAGAGCCTGTGGTTCAGGGCATATGACAGTGACCACGTGTCTACGCTGGTAGTCCTACGGTCAAGGTTGTTTCTGTGAAGTGCACAATGCATAGAACCCATTGAACAGTCTCCTATTGCTTTTAGTGGTTACTCATTGCCCGCCCACATGATACCCAGCTTTGTCTGACAACTTGGGTGTCTTTTTTAAGTTATTATTCAGAGCGGCATGTGTTCATCGCCGATTCCATTTCATGTGAAAAGACATCACGCTTACTCTTGCATATCACTCCAATGGAGAGACTCCATTTCAGTCGCTCTCTAAATAAGCCATCCAAGTCCAGACTCATGGCCCTCTATATCAAGTGCCAGCCCTCGCCTCCATCAACCAAGTGCCCCCCCCCCCTCATTAGAAACCCTATAACAGTTTTCTGCTTGATAAGATCTCCTTAAGAATATGACCTATGACAGGAATGGGCAACTTTGATGGGGGAGGGACCGCCGTGGCTCACGAATCTGTGTACTATGGGACGTGGAGAAAATGTTGCCATTTTAAAACATTTTGCTGCAATTCTACACGTTTTGCCATGGGGTGGTGGAGAGGAGATTTGGCTATTTTATAACTCATTTCATGTAATTCTACAAATGCTGCCGTAGGGCGGAGAGAAATGTTTGCCGCTTTTAATATGATATCTGAGCGAGAGTGACTAATAGCATCAATAGAGGACCATGATTAGGCCTACTACATGTTTAGATAGCTGGCTACTAGACTAATTTACCCATAAAAAAATGTTTTAGCTGACATGGGCTAATTGAGTGACTATCAGTGAGGGACATAACAAGAGGAAAACTCCTGATGCACAACCAGATTTCAAAATTGCACCTTGTGTATCCTGCTATTCCAACTTGCAACAGTAAGCTCAAACTTACCCAACAAAAAGGCAGTTGACTCTGGGAGCGCTACTGAAGGCCTCATACTGCATTCTGCCTGCTGGTGGTGTCATTACTCTGTTTCTGTCGGCCCCGTCGTCTCCTCCTGAAAAGGATACTGCAGGGACAGAGCCACCGACGAGAGCTTGTGATACCAACAACAGTGGAGAGATGGATTGGATCGTGTTAATAGGAGATGCCTTAACCTTTTGGTACATAGTAGGTACTGTTAAGCCATGGCTGGGAGTTGTTTGCTTAACATTTGGTTGGTGGGATATTGGCATATTGTTTCCAATTGGGATTTGGATCCTAGTATGCATGCTAATGCGTCTGTACATGTACATGTGACACCCGAGTGTATGAAGAAGTGCTTCAAAGTGATTGAGTATTAGCCGGGTTTGTTTGGCGAGCCACTCTTAGTGCCAGGCAGAGTGGAGAGGCCACTGTTTGTCCTGTTATCCTGCCTGATTAACGACTGCCACCGCCCGCCACGACGCACTATTATGATGGATGCTGAATGGAAAGGCGCTTGTTTGCAAGGCCCCCATCGCCAATCGCCCGCCGCCACCGATGCCCCACTCTCAGCCTGTCTATATGAAAAGCAATTCATTATGGCCTATTCAAGCCAGTGTGATTTCGTCTACACTGCTTCTGATTGAAGGTAATTGAAGAGCCCCCCCCCTCCCGACCATGCTTTTCCCTTCGTGTTTGTCATTTCAAACCGCTCTCTCTCTCCTCACTCCGGTATTACCCAGAAGCACTCAGTCTGCGGCTGGCTCGACTTGACACTGGCTCTTTCTTCCCTCCCACGTATGGTATATATTTAATCCATGTTGACGGTTTCATCTCACACCGGGCCTCCCTTGGGGCTGGCAAAACATAGCCTCAGCGCTCGCAGGCCAACCAGAACCTGTTTAGCAGCGTCGTTATGTCACAGCAAAGAGCGTGCTCTGCCGTCTTACGAAGGAGCCTCGCGAAATCACTGGGCTTTCTCAGATGACATTGTCTCATGAACGCCTTTGTCCGTTCCGTTGTTATATCACTAAGGCTCCTTTGAAGGAAGCTGCGGCATACTTATATGAACAGCGCACACATCCTCTGATGCACGGCTTTGATGAGCTTTTTGTCTTTACTGAGTCGGTGCTTATATCTCTTCTCTCTAATTATGAAAACACTTAACGTAAACTCACCACAGATCAATGACACCGCAGTAGCTTTGTTGATGCAGTATGTCGGACCTCATTCTTTCCTCATCAGTCAACACACGCACACACACACACACACGCACACACACAGACACACACAGACACACACAGACAGACACAGACACACACAGACAGACACAGACACAGACAGACACAGACAGACACAGACAGACACAGACAGACACAGACAGACACAGACAGACACAGACAGACACAGACAGACACAGACAGACACAGACAGACACAGACAGACAGACACAGACAGACACAGACAGACAGACAGACACAGACAGACAGACACAGACAGACAGACAGACAGACACAGACAGACAGACAGACAGACAGACAGACAGACAGACAGACAGACAGACAGACACGCACGCTACTCACACCTACCCTAGCTCTTTGGAATGGAAACGGGCAAGGCAAGGGGACTATTTGCCCTGCAGCGTAATCCATACCTGCACAGGCTGCTGCATTGGGCTGACGGGATTAACATCCTAATTCTAAACTCGGACCGTGTTTGTTGTTTGTGATGGAGACATTCCAGGAGATTTCATCGGTGGATATTTAATGCGTACGTGTGTGTGTGTAATGGGTGTTTTGGATCTGAGATGTGGCCTTGCAGCTTCCCCCTTTGACTTGAGTGGAGGTTCATGAATATCACTGTCGCCGGCGTACATCATATTGGATTAGCAAGGAACTGGATGTCCCGATTGAAATGGAAGCCGTGTGTGTAAAAGGAAACGGGGGAGGACATGTATAACGTCACACAATCACTGGATTCAGCCTATAGTTAGACATGCACAAGGTATAGAGCCCTCTCAACATGAGGGCTCTATACCTTTAATGATATTGTCTCTATTAGCTGTGTGTGTGTGTGTGTGTGTGTGTGTGTGTGTGTGTGTGTGTGTGTGTGTGTGTGTGTGTGTGTGTGTGTGTGTGTGTGTGTGTGTGTGTGTGTGTGTGTGTGTGTGTGTGTGTGTGTGTGTGTGCGTGTGTGTGTGTGTGCTCGCTTCCACCACTGTGGGTGTTTGCATCTGAGATGTGGCCTTGGAGCTGCTTCTCCTTCAGTCTGAGTGTCAAATCTCCTTCAGTCCTTCATTCAAGGCAAATTGCGAGAAGCAACGGAGAGTAAAGCTGGCTCGCTAGCAACACATACATCCAAAAAACCTTGTTTTTCTTCCCTCATTTACCTCAAGGATATCCACGGCAGAATTACTCTTGCATACATTATGACAATATACCATTTTAGCCTTTATATTAATAGGCGGAGAGAGATGATCTGGTTATACAACAGCCTCGAATCCCTAGCTCTATGCAGGACCAGGACAATAGTTCATTCTGCTTGTGTGATCTCTGTTATTGTGTTTCACAGAGGATGGAGAGGTCTCACACCTTTCTCCCTGTGGGCACGGCGTCCCCATGGCAACCCTCCTCCAAGTGCCCTTGAATTAAGTGCCGCCACAGAGGAGCCAACTCCCCCTCTGACCGCCATCCCCCATACACACACAAACCCCTGAGGCTGCCCCCCCCCCACCCCACCCCCTCTGACGCTGTCAATACGTCTTTCCCCTAGAGCACCTTTATATTTTCCTCTCTCCCGGCAGCGTTCTCCTTGTATACCTGTACGTACGCTTGGAATATGTCTTTATCTTGATATCTCTAGTTCTCTTTATCTCCTTTTGCCCTCTCTCCTGTCTTACCATTCTTCATCTCTCCCTCTCTACTCCTCCCTTTGTTCAATGCTCTACCTCTCCCCCTCTACTCTGCTCATTACTTCTCTCTCTCTCTCTCTCTCTCCCTCCCTCTCTCCCTTCCATTCCTCCCTTTCTACTCAATACAATAGCGTCCGCTGCGGAGCGTCGAGCTCAGGGGATACCTGGGGGAGTGCCTGCTGTTTGACTACAGTGTTAGTGTTTGACAGCAGCGATGTTTGCTTACGGGCACCCCATGCATGCTGATGACCCAGCAGCGCTTCGAGGCAGGCAGCAACGAGGTTACAGCAACCCCAGCTCTGTGCGCTCATCCTGGGGGAGAACTCGGGGCCGCGGCCCCTACGGCTGGCCCTGTTGTCACAGCTCCTAGTGATAATGACAAGGAGAGGCGTTTGATAATCACTGCTTTATCTCTGTGGTGACACCACTGTGTGAGGTCAGGGTGGAGGGGACAGTGAGCTTAGCCCATAGGGACACAGGGACAAGAGGCACGGCCCTACTTTTAAGAAGGCTGGCATTAGTATTCTCGATTCTATTCTCCTCATCGCTCTGCAGGGCAGAGGCATACACACACAATCAGACACACAGACACACAGACACACACAAAATGGCAGAGGAGGAGAAAGGACACCTCCTGGCTACTCCAGATAAGGTTCGTCTGTTTGACATTTGCAGTCTTTTTTTTGTCTCTCTGTCCACCTGACCAATTGTGTCTTTGAAAGAGGGTAACACAAAGCCAAGCCTGTCAAACCGAGCCGTTTCAAAATGCTGCCAAGTGTGTAAACGGACGTGTCATCTGTTAATTCAACTAGATTGGCGTATTATGCACACTATTTGTTGGAAGTAGAACAACTTGTTATCTTAATTGGTTCTTGACCCAGCCACTTTGGTTTGGCTCGTGAGCCCTTTCCCCCAAGTGGACCTTTTGTGAGTGTGTCATTAGTCTGCGGGTGTTCAAGCAGCATTTGAGTACACTTAGTGTACACCCCCGGGTGTGTGCTACCTCAACCCTTCTAATGGTCCTCCGCAGTATCCTCATTACCCATGCAGTCAACACTCACTACAGCTGGCATATGAACGCATATACTGTATAGTGTGATACTCTGCAGGTCCTCAATATAGCGTGTGTGTTTCAAGTTTTTATTGTCACGTGCACAAGTACAGTGAAATGCCTTTCTTGCAAGCTCTTTCCCGACAATGGAGTCATTAATATCAGTAGTGCTAATAAATAAAGTGAAGTCAGAACACAAGAAAGTAAGTAAGTTATATACAGGGTCAGTTCCAGTACCATATGTACAACGCCGGAGTTATAGAGGTAGATATGTATAGGGTTAAAGTGACTAGGCATCGGGATATAGTATTTGTGTGTCCTTGTCATGTAAGTATGTACAGTATGTGGATCTCGTAGCAAATGTCAGTGAATGTGTTTTCCGGTGTTGTCAGCGTCATGCTCTTGTTCTAGCTGCCGCAGTGTGGCAGTGCCTTCTTTTTTACGTTGTGGGTGAGGTCAGGTACTTAGCAACCACAGCACCGCAATCAACAGTAAATACTAGGCCAGGCTTGACAGACAGGGACCATGATTATGGTTGCAACCAGGAATTACAGTATAATAGGAAGATGTTCTGACCTAGGCCATCTTTCCTCTTCTCGGCCCTTCCAACTAGATATGTCTGTCATGTCATGGCAAATACCAAGGCTGACATTGTTTATTTTGTCAAACTGGTCTACTTTCTATAGGCCGCCTGTGGTGTACTTTGGACCGATTCGAACGCCATCGCAACGAGTCCTTGTTATGAGACCAAACGAAGGTCTGCGTTCGCCGACACACGTCAACAACACAAGCAGCTCTGTCTAGAGTCTAGACCGTGGCTAGCTAGCTCGCGCTTCCATTTGAATTGATTTCCCCTGTTTCTCTTTCGTTCTTTCACATTACGCCTGACAGGAAACAAGGTGTCGTACGCCCCCACAGGGAACAGAGAATGCATGCAGCTGCCAGACATACCCATTCATAGCTTTTCTATTAAAGCCAGGAAGTGAGTGAAAGAGGCGAAGAGAAAGCACTTTGCCCGGCGGAGGTGCTAAGGATCTTCCTAGACAACGTTTTGATCAATGCCCTGCTCAACGAGCGCCGCCGCCGCCGCCGTTCACTGGCTACTCGTCATGTCATTCTTTGGCGCCGCTGAATGGAAATAGCTTTCAGATTGTTATTATTTGCAACGGGCACACTAGTCTTTTGGGTCGGAATGGGTGAATTTGACACAAGTACTACATGCAAACACACAGTGATAGGACATTATGTATTTATGGACTTCACTGATCACCTTTTCCAATGACAATCAAAACGGTCTTCTATGTGTAGCCGACATGATCCCGTGATGAGGTAGCCCAGCCTGCCATCTTTAAAATCAGCGTCTGCCATCGGTCCAAGAGGAAATGTCATCTTTGTCTAAGACGTTTGCTGCTTTCCTGGGAGACCCGGGTTCATATCCCATGTGTTACATATGTACCGATGGCCCATGATGTATTCTCTGGGTCATTCAATTTGACATATTACACCGCGTTCATCAGTCATAGTAGGGGCCGTAATGGTACTACACTTTCTCCAAAAAGCACCATGGTGAGGGATGGCAGTGTCAAAATGGCTGACTTTCTAGAAAGTATCTTCTCTGTAGATTACCCAATGGCGAACTGCCCGCTTGGGCACCATGCATGGCTCTCTGTGGAAATTCATTGTAGCGGGTGGTGGACATGTTGGCCTGGAAGTGTGGGACCATGGCAACCCATTTCTCAGCATCCCCTTCCCAGCGAAGTACATGAAAGCAGCACCGCCAAGAGCAGGGAGGTGGCAGAGGGAGAGGAGATCGAGCACAGCGCCGCCTCTCGCTTTTGTAGTGCGCCAGGCCGAGTGTGTCGGCATTGAGAAGCGAGGGTCGAAGCTTCAGAGGGCGCAGTGGCGTAGGCATAAATTATTTATCCGGCTAGATATTAAAGCCACCGCGATTCGGGCCTAGCGCCGAGGATTTGCGTCTCTGCTGGGACCCCTCATCATTAATAAACAAAGTGGCTTATATTATGCATGACTGCTGCTTTGAAAAGGGTCCTCCCCTTCCCCAAGGCTGACGGGTTTAGGAGCTGACTACTAGGACGGCTTCATCAGCTACTGTTACTATTCTTACTTTCATCCCAATTTCTTTTTTTTCTCTCTCTCTCAGTCCTTTTGATCACAGATTTTTTTTTTAAAGCTTTTCTTGTCTAGAAAAACCAAAAACAAATCCCAGACGTTGTTGTTGTCACCGAGGTTTTTTTTCTCCCCCTTTTCATTATTTGTCTTAGCGGTTGTTATATTTGTCAACTTCACAGGGGAGCAGCTTTTTAGGGATCCAGCTTTTTTCAGAGTCCCCAGCCAAAACAAGCTTAGACAGACATACTAAGCATGTGCTGAGGCGGCTCATGGCTAGAGGACAACACTGAGGGGACCAGGGTCAGGTCGT
The DNA here is from genome assembly GCF_029448725.1 of Salvelinus fontinalis. Taxonomy (NCBI): domain Eukaryota; kingdom Metazoa; phylum Chordata; class Actinopteri; order Salmoniformes; family Salmonidae; genus Salvelinus; species Salvelinus fontinalis. The sequence goes on from NC_074700.1 coordinate 12,935,985, forward strand.
GAACCTTGTTTAGCATGCGGGAGACTAGCTCCACTTTGGGCTGGTGCCTACAAAGAAAGAAATCTTAGTCTTTGCTCTCGGTCCAATATGTTGCTAGTCATACGATGCGGTGGACTTTGATGTGCTGTTTTTTTTTTAAATTGCATGCTGTGTAGTTATTCCTAAGAGGATCGGCTGACACATTCCCAGACAGATAAAGGAGGGAGAGATGAAATGTAAAAAGAAAGATGCGTGGTATGAAATACTCATGGCGAGAAGCTGCTGCTTGACGTTCAAGTACCCTACATGATAAATGTATTTTATTCTGGTGTCCTTATAGGCCTTCAATGGGGTTTGAAGGCCTAGTAGGGTCTGAACTCTTTAAAAATATATACTTAAAAGTATGGGGACTCTCTCTCTCTTATGATTCTGCATTTACTGGGTGGGAAATTACATCCATGTATTTTCGGTGTATTCATTTCCATAAATTCCGCTAGATTTCCTTGACTGCGTGCTCAAGGGGAGAAAATGGGATGCCGGTCGGGATTTGCCCTTGGGTTCGTTTTTTCCAGGTGGTTGGAATTGGGAGACCATGGCGTTGGATGTGATATTGGCTAAAGGAAGCATTTTTAGATTATCCCTTTGTGATACAGGTTTCTCAGTTTAATTATAGTACGGTACTTAGGTGGTATAGATGGGGTGTATATAGTGTATATTTGAGTTCTGATTGACAGTTGTCAGTCTCACGTCAGTACATCATAGCAAGCCGACATTACCTTTCTGCAGTTTTCTGTGAAACATTGCCACAGAGAGACAGGTAACCTAGAAATAAGAAATAGACAGACTACATCCCCTATTGCCTCACCCAAGCGAAGTCACACACACACACACACACACACACACACACACACACACACACACACACACACACACACACACACACACACACACACACACACACACACACACACACAAACACACACACACACAAACGTTTATGAGACACACACACGTACATAAACACGCACACGCAGTGCGCAGCCACAAATTCGTAGCTGAACAACGGACGCGGATACAAAAACATCAAAGACCTTCTCCGTCTGACACATCTGTGTCAGGGCTCTGATGACTGACAGTCAGTCTCTGAATCCATCACACTGAAAATCCCCTCGTTCGCTGATGCTAATGTGCCAGCAACTCATTTGCACAGCACACTGGGCTCAAATCGAAGGAAGGAAGAAAGGGATAGAGGGACATGGAGGAGGAGAAGAAGAGGTCCCGTGTGGCTCAGTTGGTAGAGCATGGCGCTTGCAACGCCAGGGTTGTGGGTTCAATTCCCATGGGGGGACCAGGATGAATATGTATAAACTTTCCAATTTGTAAGTCGCTCTGGATAAGAGCGTCTGCTAAATGACTTAAATGTAAATGTAAGAGGGGATATATTAATTGAGGAAGCAGAGGAAGGAAGGGATATGCGTGGGAGGTGGGGAACGAGGGAGGACGGGAGAGAGGGAGGGATGCAGAGAGAAAGAAGAAGTTGGCAGTGCATTGTTTCAAGCCGCCTAGCTCATCCTCTCACATACAGAACGGTCTGACACATTTAACACTCCCTGAGATCCAAAGGACTCTGCACAGGTGAAACACGGCAACATAACCAGAGATGGGCTCCACTCCACTCTTCCCCAGTCCATCACTCAACTAAGTTAGGGGTGGAAAGCCCCACACGGCCCCACCGTACTAGGCCACAGAGCCCACTGCCTCAACCTCTTCCCTCAGAGCTCCACTCCATCGCTCCACCGATCAGGAGACTATATCTGGGCGGAGTGCTTCGATTTTCCCCTTTCTGTCAGGCGCTGGTCTATAAAGCTGTGGTGATGAAAATGCTATTCACCCGTAGAGCACATTGAGATAATGCGTGAAGCATCAACCATGTAGCCAACTTGGAGATTTCTCCATCTCAATTTGACAATTAGCATTAGATAAGCGTTGCCCCCCCCCCCCCACACACACACACACACACACACACACACACTGACTGCTAACGCTGTTGTGGATATAGAGAGTGTATCGGCATGTGATGCTTAGGGCTGGCACAATTACCGTGTAGCCGACGGTTATGGATGATGACCGTCATGAAAATAAAATACAATATATAGCAGCCTAACAGCACCAGTGATAGCGATAACTCGGGCGGCTGTAAAATAAGTCGATGCTGTATCACACGTGTCAAACTCATTCCACCGAGTGTCTGCGGGTTTTTGCTTCTCCCTTGTACTTGATTGTTGAAATAAGGTCAGTAATTAGTAAGGAACTCCCCTCACCTGGTAGTCTAGGTCTTAAACCAAAAACCTACAGACCTACAGTCAGAACATCTGCTGTCTCAGCCACTGCCAGTCACCAAGGGTGTACCCCAAGGCTCGATCCTAGGCCCCATGCTCTTCTGAATTTACATCAACAACATAGCTCAGGCAGTAGGAAGATCTCTCATCCATTTATTTGCAGATGATACAGTCTTATACACAACTGGCCCCTCCCCTGATTTTGTGTTAAACGCTCTACAACAAATCTTTCTTAGTGTCCAAAAAGCTTTCTCTACCTTTAACCTTGTTCTGAACACCTCCAAAACAAAGGTAATGTGGTTTGGTAAGAAGAATGCCCCTCTCCCCACAGGTGTGGTTACTACCTCTGAGGGTTTAGAGCTTGAGGTAGTCACCTCACACAAGTACTTGGGAGTATAGCTAGAGAGTACACTGTCCTTCTCTCAGCACATATCAAAGCTGCAGGCTAAAGTTAAATCTTGACTGGTTTCCTCTATCGTAATCGCGCCTCTTTCACCCCAGCTGCCAAACTAACCCTGATTCAGATGACCATCCTACCCATGCTAGATTATGGAGACGTAATTTATAGATCAGCAGATAAGGGTGCTCTCGAGCGGCTAGATGATCTTTACCATTCGGCGTCAGATTTGCCACCAATGCTACTTATACTCATCACTGCACTCTACACTCTTCTGTAAAACTGGTCATGTCTGTATACCTGTCGCAAGACCTACTGGTTGATGCTTATTTATAAAACCCTCTTAGGCCTCACTCCCCCTTATCTGAGATATCTACTGCAGTCCTCATCCTCCACATACAACACCCGTTCTCCCAGTCACATTCTGTTAAAGGTCCCCAAAGCACACACATTCCTGGGTCGCTCGTCTTTTCAGTTCACTGCAGCTAGCGACTGGAACGAGCTGCAACAAACACTCAAACTGGACAGTTTTATCTCTTCATTCAAAGACTCAATCTTGGACACTGTTACTGACAGTTGTGGCTGCTTTGTGTGATGTATTGTTGTCTCTACCTTCTTGCCCTTTGTGCTGTTGTCTGTGCCCAACAATGTTTGTACTCTGTTTTGTGCTGCTACCATGTTGTGCTGCTGCCATGTTGTGTTGCTATCATGCTGTGTTGTCATGTGCTGCTGCCATGCTATGTTGTTGTCTTAGGTCTCTCTTTATGTAGTGTTGTGTTGTCTCTCTTGTCATGATGTGTGTTTTGTCCTATATTTTTATTTATTTAATTTGCACTTTTAATCCCAGCCCCCATCCCCGCAGGACGCTTTTTGCCTTTTGGTAGGCCATCATTGTAAATAAGAATTTGTTCTTAACTGACTTGCCTGGTTAAATAAGAAAATGTATTTAAAAAATGACACTAGGCCCTCCTTGGAATGAGCTTGACACCCCTACTGTATCATGATGCTACGGGCACCCCATGCATGCTGATGACTCAGCAGCGCTTCCAGGCTACACCAACCCCGGCTCTGTGTTCTTCCTGGGGGGGGATGTCGGGGTGAAGGATCCTAATGTTAATAGCACAGTATGGTGATGCCCTGGCATCTTCCTGTACTTACAGAAGGAGATGTGTCTTAAATCTGTCTGAGACGATAGCAGTTATGTGTCTGCTTTATCTGAGCGGGGGAGACGGAGAATAAAAAGTTCATCACATGGCCTGTATGTAAGGCAAATCGCTCCATCTCCCCTCTCCAGAGCTTATACCCTCCTCCTCCTACTCATCCTCCTTTATGCTACTACTGTGAACTTATTGGGTGGAAGAGAATTGACAGCCAATGGAAAAAGTCTGTGTGCAGGATAAGCGGCTCAGAGTTGCAGACATTTGATGTTCCCTAGACCCACAGTATTCTTCTAGCTGGCGTCACTGGTCACTAGAATGTCTCTGCGACAGACAGAATATCAGAAAACATGACGAAAATCTCTTGAATTATTTCTTTGTGCTCAAGGTCTGAAAACCTATTTTCTCTCCTTTCTCTGTGTATTATCTTTCTCTCCCTCGATCTCTCCCAGTTCCCAAATTGAAACTGCCATCTAACACTTTCTGGGAAATTCACATTTAATTTGATACTCAACAGAAATTTCGGCCCCTCAGAGCATTTTTCAATTAAACTTGTGTGTGTTGTGTCTTAGAAAAGCTTTGGGCCGTTCACAGTAGCACAGCGCATTGCTGTTCCATACTCATTGAGCCGTGGTAATGAGTGGCCAACACAGTGAACTATGATCATCCTACTATCTGAACGTGCTAGATGTGCTGATGCTATCGCCAACTTATCCAGTGTTGGCTCCTAGAATAATGGAGATCAAAGGTCTCTTGTTCTTTGGCGATACGATTGATGCCGTGCTTCACAATTGTCTCTTAACATGCATATCTAATTGGAGCAAGATGTACTTTGGGGAAGGGAAGGAAGTCAATTGGCCTGAGGAATTAGCAAATCCAAGGTCCTTCAGAAGTGCTTTTGCCCTTGACGTTTCTAGCTCAGACGAGATGGATTGCTAGTGACTAGCGTAACGGCTAATTAAGGATGGATCTTGGCACTACCCAAACAAACAGCCTCCATCTGGGCTTCATTTCTCAGATGCTGTCGGCCTTGGTTGACCCTGCCTGACGTCTACCCCTCTACCCCTCTGTCTGACTCCTTGAAACACTCGACACTCAGCAGCCATGACTTACCACCCTTTTGAGCCCTCTTTTCGGTGCTTCCTCTGGCACTTTACCTCGTCTTCCTCTTGATTAACATCACTCCCTTGTTCTGGTGCTCTGTTTTTGTTCTACCACCTGTTTTTCTTTGAGAGTGGAGTTGGTGGAGAGGAGAGCGTGATAGCATGCAAGCCAAGGGGTTGATCGTTTGGGGGATTTGTGGCCCCTGTTGGTTACCACAGGGGTGAGGCGGAGTCGTCAGCTCCCCGTCTCGACTCTAAGCGTTGCCCCGTTGAGGAAGTGCGTTCCCCTATCTGTCAGTCATCTGTCTTGCCGTGTCTGTTTCTCTCTCACCCTCAGCTATCGCTGTAGTATCTCAGACAATTCTCAGCCCTCCAGCCATCTATTATACTACACTCACAGGCGCAGAGATTATGGTGCACAGGCAACACTTGAGGGATTAAAGGGCACTACAGCAGTACTACGATTTATTAAAAGCCAGTTGAGTGTCTCTCATGCTCATAAGTGTCACTCCATGTCAATCCTATCCAAATGATTGCAGGGCAACCGTTTAGTAATGCTGTGCAACTGTAGAGCTTTTAATCACATTTCTGTTACTCCACAAAATAAGTAATTTAGATTTGTTTCCCCAAGCAGCAAGTATAGGAACTCTTACCAAAAGTCTATAGCTGTAGGAGAGTCGCATATTCATCCAATCAGGTGATGCAAACCTTGCAATCAAAAACTTTAGCATCAGTTTACTCTGAGCTGATTGGCCCCTTGAAACCAGAATTCTTTTTGCATGACTATACTGATCCAATCAGAAAATGTCATCCGACTTGATTGGGAATAGACGGCAATGCCGAGTACTGACAAGCTGAAAAGCAAAGCTCAGACTGAAAATGCATTCTGCTCACTCCATTTAAGCAATCATAATTGAGACTGATTGCCACAGGACCCCAGGATCACGTGCACTTTTCCAAATGGCTTCCTAAGTGCAATTGTGTTTGAGCTGAATTTCCTTCCCGTCAATCTCATTCCCAGTGTTAAATGTTAAAAGATTGCATGTGTTTATCCCATTTGAAAATTATACACCTGCCCCAAATGAAAGGCCTAGAGTTTATCCGCCTTCCCCACCAGTCACATTAATTACACGGTGTAATTTTACTCCCAAACGTTTGTTCTGCTGTGTCAAAGCTCAGCGCCAATTACAATTACACTGTGCCATGCTGAGAATTAGCAATGAGAGGCCCACTTCGCGGTCGTCTGGACAAAACATCTGCAGAGGTAATGCCAACATACAGAAGTGCTTCTTCCACTTCTAATTGAGGTTCCAGGTCACATACATAATGTAGAGCTAATGTATCTTCATGTGTAGCTCAAAGTACAGCATCAGGTCATCAGGCTATATTGCATCTCTGTAGCTTTACTTATACAGTGCCTTTGGAAAGTATTCAGACGCCTTGTCTTTTTCCACATTTTGTGACGTTACAGCCTTATTCTAAAATGGATTCAATAAAATAAAATCCTCATCAATCCATACACAAAACCCCATAATGGCAAAGCAGAAACAGGTGTATAAAAAATAAAAAACAGAAATACCTTATTTACATAGGTATTCAGACCCTTTGCTATGAGACTCGAAATTGAGATAATTTGCATCCTGTTTCCATTGATCATCCTTGAAATATTTCTACAACTTGATTGGAGTCCACCTTTGGCAAATTCAATTGATTGAAAGGCACACACCTGTCTATATAAGGTCCCACAGTTGACAGTGCATGTCACAGCGAAAACCAATCCATGAGGTCGAAGGAATTGTCCGTAGAGCTCCGAGACAGGATTGTTGAGGCACAGATCTGGGGAAGGGTATCAAAAAATGTCTGCAGCATTGAAGGTCCCCAAGAACACAGTAACCTTCATAATATTTAAATGGAAGACGTTTGGAACCACCAAGACTCTTCCTAGAGCTGGCCGCCCGGCCAAATTGAGCAATCGGGGGAGAAGGGCCTTGGTCAGGGAGGTGACCAAGAACCTGATGGTCACTCTAACAGAGCTCCAGAGTTCCTCTGTGGAGATGGGAGAAACTTCCAGAAGGACAACCCTCTCTGCAGCAGTACACTACTCAGGCCTTTATGGTAGAGTAGCCAGACGGAAGCCACTCCTCAGCAAAAGGGACATGACAGCACCCTTGGAGTTTGCCAAAAGGCTCCTAAAGACTCTCAGACCATGAGAAAGAACATTCTCTGGTCTGATGAAACCAAGATTGAACTCTTTGGGCTAAATGACAAGCGTCACGTCTGGAGGAAACCTGGCACCATCCCTACAGTGAAGCATGGTGGTGGCAGCATCATGCTGTGGAGATGTTTTTCAGCGGCAGTGACTGGGAGACTAGTCAGGATCAAGGCAAAGATGAACAGAGAAAAGTACAGAGAGATCCAGAAAACCGCTCCAGATCTGCTCAGGACCTCAGACTGGGGTGATGGTTCACTTTCCAACAGGACAACGACCCGAAGCACACAGCCAAGACAACGCAGCAGTGACTTCGGGACAAGTCTCTGAATGTCCTTGAGTGGCCCAGCCAGAGCCCGGACTTAAACCCGATCGAACATCTCTGGAGAGATCTGAAAAAAGCTGTGCAGCGACGCTCCTGGTCCAGCCTGACAGAGATTGAGAGGATCTGCATAGAAGAATGGGAGGAACTCCTCAAATACAGGTGTGCCACATTCGTAGTGTCATACCCAAGAAGACTCAAGGCTGTAATCGCTGCCAAAGGTGCTTCAACAAAGTATTGGATAAAGGGTCTGAATACTCATGTAACTGTGATACATCAGTTTTTTTTTTTTTTAATACATTTGCTTTGTCATTATGTGGTATTGTGTGTAGATTGATGAGGGGGGAAAAACAATTTACTACATTTTAGAATATGGCTGGAACGTAACAAAATGTAGAAAAGGTCAAGGAGTCTGAATACTTTCTGAATGCACTGTACATTGCATTTACATATGATATACAGTCGTGGCAAAAGGTTTTGAGAATGACACAAATATTAATTTTCACAAAGTCTGCTGCCTCAGTTTGTATGATGGCAATTTGCATATACTCCAGAATGTTATGAAGAGTGATCAGATGAATTGCAATTATTTGCAAAGTCCCTCTTTGCCATGCAAATGATCTGAATCCCAAAAAAACATTTCCACTGCATTTCAGCCCTGCCACAAAAGGACCAGCTGACATCATGTCAGTGATTCTCTCGTTAACACAGGTATGAGTGTTGACGAGGACAAGGCTGGAGATCACTCTGTCATGCTGATTGAGTTCGAATAACAGACTGGAAGGAGGGTGGTGCTTGTAATCATTGTTCTTTCTCTGTCAATCATGGTTTCCTGCAAGGAAACACATGCCGTCATCTTTGCTTTGCACAAAAAGGTCTTCACAGGCAAGGATATTGCTGCCAGTAAGATTGCACCTAAATCAACCATTTATCGGATCATCAATAACTTCAAGGAGAGCGGTTCAATTGTTGTGAAGAAGGCTTCAAGGTGCCCAAGAAAGTCCAGCAAGCGCCAGGACCGTCTCCTAAAGTTGATTCAGCTGCGGGATCGGGGCACCACCAATACAGGGCTTGCTCAGGAATGGCAGCGGGCAGGTGTGAGTACATCTGCAAGCAAAGTGAGGCAAAGACTTTTGAAGGATGGCCTGGTGTCAAGAAGGGCAGCAAAGAAGCCACTTCTGTCCAGGAAAAACATCAGGGACAGACTAATATTCTGCAAAAGGTACAGGGATTGGACTGCTGAGGACTGGGGTAAAGTCATTTTCTCTGATGAATCCCCTTTCCGATTGTTTGGGGCATCCGTAAAATAGCTTGTCCGGAGAAGACAAGGTGAGCGCTACCATGAGTCCTGTGTCATGCCAACAGTAAAGCATCCTGAGACCATTCATGTGTGGGGTTGCTTCTCAGCCAAGGGAGTGGGCTCACTCAAAATTTTGCTGAAGATCACAGCCATGAATAAAGAATGGTAGCAACACATCCTCCGAGTGCAACTTCTCCCAACCATCCAGGAACAGTTCGGTGACGAACAATGCCTTTTCCAGAATGATGGAGCACCTTGCCATAAGGCAAAAGTGATAACTAAGTGGCTCGGGGAACAAAACATCGATATTTTGTGTCCATGGCCAGGAAACTCCCCAGACCTTAATCCCATTGAGAACTTGTCGTCAATCCTCAAGAGGCGGGTGGAAAAACAAAAACCCACAAACTCTGACAAACTCCAGACATTGATTATGCAAGAATGGGCTGCCATCAGTCAGAATGTGGCCCAAAAGTTAATTGACAGCATGGCAGGGCGGATTGCAGAGGTCTTGAAAAAGAAGGGTCAACACTGCAAATATTGACAAATGTCAATAAAAGCCATTGACACTTATGAAATGCTTGTAATTATATTTCAGCATTCCATAGTAACATCTGACAAAAATATCTAAAGACACTGAAACAGCAAACTTTGTGAAAATTTATATTTGTGTCATTCTCAAAAGTTTTGGCCACGACTGTACACTGAAAAAATATATTAATGCAACATGCAAGAATTTCGAAGATTTACAGTTTTATGGATTTCACCTGACTGGGAAAACAGATACCTTAAAAAAAGGTAGGGGCGTGGATCAGATGTGTATCTGGTGTGACCACCATTTGCCTTGTGCAGTGCGACACATCTCTTTTGTATAGAGTTGATCAGGCTGTTGATTGTGGCCTGTGGAAAGTTGTCCCACGCCTCTTCAATGGCTGTGCAAAGTTGCTGGAAATTGTTGGGAACTGGAACACGCTGTCATAGACATCGATCCACAGCATCCCAAACATGCTCAATTAGGGATATGTTTGGTGAATATGCAGGCCATTGAAGAACTGGGACATTTTCAACTTCCAGGAATTGTGTACAGATCCTTGCACAGTGGTGGAACAAGTACCCAATTGGCATACTTGAGGTAAAGTAAAGACACCTTAACAGAAAATGACTCAAGTAAAGGTGAACGTCTCTAGTAAAATACTATTTGAGTAAAAGTCTAAAAGTATTTGATTTTAAATATACTTAAGTATCAAAAGTAAAAGTAAAAGTACAATCATTTATAATTCCTTATATTAGGCAAACCAGAGAGCACAATTTAAAAAATAAATGTTTACGGGTAGTCAGGGGCAAAAACTGACATCATTTACAAATGAAGCATTTGTGTTTAGTCAGTCCGCCAAATCAGAGTCGTGAATTGGACCATTTTCATGTCCTGCTAGGCATTCAAAATATAACGAGAACCTGTGGGTGTCAGGGAAATGTAAGTAAAAGTACATTATTTTCTTTAGGATTGTACTGAAGTCAAAGTAATGAAAAATATAATAAGTAAAGTACAGATACCCAAAAACCGACTAAAATAGTACTTTAAATTATACGTACCTTACACCACTGGCCGAGCATTATCATGCTGAAACATGAGGTGATGGTAGCGGATGAATGGCATGTTACCTCTGTTTATTTAAATTGTCATCAATAAAATGCAATTGTGTTCATTGTCAGTAGCTTCTGCCTGCCCATACCATAACCCCACCGCCACCACTCTGTTCACAACGTTGACATCAGCAAACCGCTCTCCCTCATGACGCCGTACACGCCATCTGCCTAGTACAGTTGAAATCTGGATAAATCCGTGAAGAGCACACTTCTCTAGCGTGCCAGTGATCATCAAAGGTGAGCATTTGCCCACTGAAGTCGGTTACGACGTCAAACTGCAGTCAGGTCAAGACCCTGGTGAGGACGACGAGCAATCAGATAAGCTTCTCTGAGATGGTTTCTGACAGTTTGTGCAGAAATGATTTGGTTGTGCATACCCACTGTTTCATTAGCTATCCAGGTGCCTGGTCTCAGATGTTCCCACTGGTGCAGAAGACGGATGTGGAGGTCCTGGGCTGGCATGGTTACATGTGATTATGAGGCCGGTTGGGCGTACTGCCAAATTCTCTAAAACCTCGGCTTATGGTAGAGAAATGAACATTACATTTTCTGCCAACAGCTCTGGTGGACATTCCGGCAGACATCATGCCAATTGCACACTCCCTCAAAACTTGAGACATCTGTGGCATTGTGCTGTGTAACAAAACAGCACATTTTACTGTTGTCTTTTATTGTCCCCAGCACAAGGTGCACCTGTGTAATGATCATGCTGTTAAATCAGCTTCTTTATATGCCACACCTATCAGGTGGATGTATTATTTTGGCTAAGGAGAAATGCTGACTAACAAGGATGTAAACCAGTTTGTTTTTTGAGAGAAATAAACTTTTTGTGCATATGGGACATTTCTGGGATCTTTTATTTCAGCTCATGAAACATGGGACCAACACTTTACATGTTGCGTTCATATTTTTGTTCAGTATAGCTCTATGGATACATGCAGTGCTTCATTTGAGCCGGATGGTGCCAGAACAGGATCCGGCACCTCTCAGTTTTGGACTGTTTCATTCCGGAACCTATTTGTTCTGATCCGGTACCTCTGCATGAAAAAAACACTGTTTGCAATGTAAAAATTCGAATAAAAGCGATCAGAGTGTGAAAACACAGATGTTCAGGGCTCAGTGTTTGCGCACCATTCTAGCCTATGTTTGAGACCAACGTAGCCCAATCACAAGGCATATAGCCCGGGGACACCCGGCAAATCTGTCAGTGAACAGCATGCAGCCAGAACAATGCCTTTCGCAATATTTCAAATACAATCGTGAGAAACCACAGGTTGGAAAGCAAATGGCTCTTGCTTAAAAGAGAAGAGTCTAATCTGACTGTAGGCCACCAAAATATGTTATCAACTTCTAAATAGGTCTATTGAGCGAACATTGTCTCACAAAGTGAAACAGCAGAAATAGGATTTTGGCACAAGTGTATCGGCTATCGCATGTGAGTGAGCCGCTCATCATTGAGTCAAACTGGAAAGCTTTTTTAAGACTACAATTTCCTCCTCATATTGTACAATATACATCTCCACACATACCTAGGCCCAGGTTATTGTTGAATTGAAGATAAGGTCATTTTTACTAATCTCTGATTCTTAGCCTGTCGTTTCAATCATTTGTGCGGTATTACAAAAGGTTCAGCTAAAGTCTCCAGTTATATAAAATTACATAGAAATGCAGGAATTGTGTTTACAAAAGGCCACATTTTTCCCGGACCCAAGTAGAACACAATTCCCTATGTGTGCAACTTCTGTAAGTTCCTCTACTCTAATGCTCTATGCCAGTACGCAAATGTGATGATGTGCATGCATTGCTTTATGACAAAGGTGTTTTTTAAATTTTTTATTATCCGTTCCGGTACCTGGGAGCCCACCAGGTGACCCCCCTCTCCTTACATTGTTCTGGGAACCTCCCGACTTACAACTTTAGCGCTGGCTACATGTGCTACACTGAGTGTACAAAAAATTAGGAACACCTGCTCTTTCCATGTCACTCGTTAAATCCACTTCAGTCAGTGTATATGAAGGGGAGGAGACTGGTGAAAGAAGGATTTTTAAGCATTTTAAGACAATTGAGACATGGATTGTGTATCTGTGCCATTCAGAGGGTGATTGGGCAAGACATAAGATTTCACTGCCTTTGAACGGGTTATGGTAGTAGGTGCCAGGCGCGCCGGTTTGTGTCAAGAACTGCACCGCTGCTGGTTTGTATTTTTAAAAATCGTATCAAGAATGGTCCACCAGCCAAAGGACATCCAACCAACTTGACACTACTGTGGGAAACATGGGCCACCATCCCTGTGGAACGCTTTTGACACCTTGTAGAATCCATGCCCCAACAAATTGAGGCTGTAATGAGGGCAAAAGATGCTGCAACTCAGTATTAGTATTAGTATTCCTAATGTTTTGTACACTCAGTGTATATAGCCCTAAGGCATCATGATCACAATCAAAGGTAGCTTTGCATATCTATTAGATTTACTAATGGTTTCCCTCCGTGTGTTTGAGTACTATGTGCTGGGAGTATGTGTGGGTCTGTGTTTGAGGTCTCCCGTGATTGTATGTGTCGCAGGATGCCAGATAGATGAATAGAAAGAATAGAGAGGAGAGACGGAGCAGGGGGTTTGATGAATGGCAGGCACTGTGGGCAAGCAGGTGAGAGATGGAGATTGTGATCTCTCTCTCTGTCACACTCGCTGCGAGCTGACCTTTAGCTTTTGCGACATGGAGAGAATGTCGCTCAACATTACCCCTCCCCTCGCCCAGACAAAGTTACATTTTTTGCGTCATGCCGAGGGAACACAATTCATTTTCCGCTTTTGATTAATGCCTGAGACGTGGGTACACAGGACGGGGAGGCTGTGAAAAAAAAGAGAAAATGAGGGTGGTGTAACTTTCTTCTCCCTCTCCCTTTTGTCCCGCCCCGTCCGCTGAATTAATCAGTCTGGGTGACAGGGCGGGCTCAGAGGAGGACCAGCCTGCTTGGGGCTGAGTCTGAATCATCTATGGTACATGACATCTGACCTCAAGCCCCTGTTCACAGACCTCACACAGGCGCCATACTTGTATGGCTATATACCAGGGGCAAAGAATAACTTTTCTCTGTTGTTGAGTATTTATGACCCTGTATGAGGTCAGGTGTATATGTTCCTCTATTGATGTCTACAGATGTTCTCCATGTTTGACCTCATACACCACATGCTATTACAGAGTTATAAGATAAAATTGAATCATACTGTTCAATAAGCCATATGGCAGGCACAGACATGCTGGTTCCACTGTAGCCAAGACAGGAACGTATGTGTGTTCGGTGTGTTCCTAAAGTACGGGGCAGCGGGGCGACTAGGCCGCCATGTGACTGTCCATCTTACCATCAGGCCCTGACCCTCACTGGCCCCAGTCTTTCTCCCACCCACCCCTGGTCTTTCTCATGGTAATTACATAACAACGCTGACATCCCATTGGATTAAAGGTCTCACTCTTATCGTTCAACTCCGATTCATTCTTCTTCTTTTTTTCACAGTGAGGAAGGGAAATCAAATGGCGATGCTGGCTTTTGGGGGGTTTGGCGTGGCGGCAGGGGTACATGTCTATGTGATCTTAGGCACGTATGGGGGCTTTGTGATGATGGCGGTGGCCTGGCTGTGGGTTTAATGGGGAGAAATGCCAGTGGTGACACCGTGACAGGGCGTCCCCTGTGGAGGGAAGCTGCCAGAAGGCTGTCATCTCTGACATGTGAAAGGCACGGCGATGGGAGGACGATGGCTCCGGCAGAGGTGGTATTGAAGGCTCCGCCTCGCGGCCCTGTCAAGGGACCGGGCCCACCTTGTTACGTGGCCGCGCTGTTATACACGAGGTACAAACAGAACACATGGGGGGTCTGAGGGGCCAAGTAAACAACAACCGCCCGCTGGTGTTTAATGCCCTCTGCTGGGGGACCCGAGGGACCCGAGAAGGTGGAGGTGCAGAGGGACCCGAGGAGGTGGAGGTGCAGAGGGACCCGAGGAGGTGGAGAGGTGGAGGAGGGGAAGGGAGAAGGTAACGTTAAGTGTGAAAAAAGTGTCAGAGGGTTGAAAAGTAGCTTGAAAGCTGAGGCGTGTGTGAGCATGTGTGCGTACGCCTACTTGCACATTTCTGTGTGTGACGGGGTTCTGTTGCCAACGCCGTTACCATGCAGCGCATCTTAAATGGTCTTATTTTCCTCAAGGACTGCTCTCCTTACTGAAATGTACACGCTGTCTGAGGAGTGGAAGCAGACATATATTTATAATACACCACAATGTGAAGGAGGCGGGGGGGAGGGAGCTGACGGTGGCGAAGGGCCCAACCAACCAGAGCGTCAGGAAAGGTAACCTTCAATCTCAAGGAAGTACTGCTCGGCGTTGAGAAATGATTGGCAGGAGAAAAGGGGCGGCAGGTAGACGAGCGGTTAAGGGGGCTTGACCGAAAGGTTTCTGGCCTTGCTCATGTAAGTCGCCTTGGATAAGAGCGTCTGCTAAATGACTAAAGAGTATGTGTAAATATACATCCAGTTTGCTCTTTCTGTATATCACGGTTGTTTGCCCAGATATGAAATCCTTCAGCACTGTTTAATAGATTTAATAGGTTACACGCACTCAGATTGTTTGATTATAGTTGAATCATATTTGCACAACTCACTCCCAAGTGAAGACGTCTCCACTTAATAAAGAAGGAATGAAAAAAAGAAGAAGAAGGTTTATAGCGAGATTTATTACTAGCAATATCCCTGAGCATCACTAAAGACTGAACCCACTCTTTCATTTCTCTTCAACCCTACTCTGAATAGAGGACACGGCAGTAAATGCCAGGATGTTGATCTAAAATGGAGTGATTCTTGGATTGGATATCTGACTGTGGGCGTTATTGGCTAAATGATTAGACATTGATCACGGGGTTACGGATGGCGATTGCCTGGCAAGGCCATTAACGCTGAACTATTGGCTGTAGCATCTTGGAAGGTTAGCGGTTAGCGTCCGCACGGAGTCCGAAAGGCCACGCGACCAGCCGGCCACTGAGATAAGAGTAGGGAGGCGGGAGGCGGGAGGCGGGAGGCGGGAGGAGAGAGACTGGTCTGAAGGTGCCAGGCAGGGATGTCGGAAGTGGCTGCCGCTTATTCTGTCCGTCAGAGTGCCATGTGGCTCATGAGAGGATGAGCTACGGAGGAAGAGTGAGAGAGATGTATTCCCAAGAGCACTTTGGTTCGAATCGCTGTTTTGCTGTCATTTACGCAGGGCTGTCTTGTTTGCAGGAGTGTAATTAGACAACACGGATGTCAGCTAATATGTGATTTTTTTTCATTAGATTCCCATGCTGCAATCTTTAAGGTTAGGGATGACTTTTGTTGAATGGTTGGAGCAGGGGACAGAGACTGTGGCCAAGGTGATCTATCAGACCAATGGGTATTTTATTTAACTAGGCACGTCAGTTAAGAACCAATTCTGCACGACTCCAACACCGTCATTAAGTTTGCTGGCGACACAACGGTGGTTGGCCTGATCACCGATGACGATGAGACAGCCTACAGGGAGGTCAGAGACCTGGCAGTGTGGTGCCGGGACAACAACCTCTACCTCAACGTCAGCGAGAGCTGATCTTGGACTACTGGAAACATAGCGCCGAGCACTCCCCCATCCACATCGACAGGGCTGTAGTGGAGCGGGTCGAGAGCTTCAAGTTCCTCTGTGTCCAAATCACTAAGGAATTATCATGGTCCACACACACCAACACAGTCGTGAAGAGGGCACGACAACACCTCTTCCCCCTCAGGAGGCTGAACATTTTCGACATGGCCCCTCAGATCTTCAAAAAGTTCTACAGCTGCACCATTGAGAGTATCTTGACTGGCTGCATCGACGCTTGGTATGGCAACTGCTTAGCATCCGACCACATCACGTTACAGAGGGTAGTGCGTATAGCCCAGTACATCACTGGGGCTGAGCTCCCTGCCATCCAGGACCTCTATACCAGGCGGTGTCAGAGGAAGGCCTTAAAAATGTAGGCGGTCTCCAGCCACCCAAGCCATAGACTGTTCTCTTTGCTACCTCACGGCAGACTCTGCCGCAAGACTGGAACCAACAGAACCCTGAACAGCTTCTACCCCAAGCTATAAGAATGCTAAATAGTTTGTCCGGGTAGCTATTGGTAAACTATTTAACTATCCGCAGGGTTGCCAACAGGGCCAGGGCAGGGCGGCCAACAAGCCCAGTAAAGACGCTCCATTTTCCTCCTCATGTCCCCACACTGTTATGCCTGGGTCTGGCTGACTCATCTATCAGTGTTTAGGAGAGGCAGAGCGAGATGGAGAGACTATTGGAAGAAGACCAATGGTGTTATCCGTCGTGGTGTTTTGGTGATGGACAAAGTGAGCAAACCATAGTCACATCAGCCAATGTAATTCAATGAACTCAATTATGTCAATTGCTCACTCAGGTGCAGAACCAAAAAACGAATCACTGAGATGGTATTGTACAGTCCTCAAAGAAAGGGCAAGACATTTGTTGTCCTAAAGCCAGATCTCACACAGCTTGTTGCACAGGGTACGTTGATGATTAGCAGGGGGCATATGCCAGGCTGTGTCCATTGGCGTCACACTGGCAGGGGGATCACTTCCTATTAAAACAAGCATTTTCATCACACAGTCCAGCAGGTGGTTACCACAGCGACAGGGTTGCTGACCAAAGACGCCTTTGAAGGACCCCAGGTTGCCAAGTTGTCGAGGGAATAGGAATCCGACCAGATGCCTGAAGCTAGGTGATAAATATTGGATTAGCACGAAATGGAAAGAAAAGACTGAATCAGGGAGGGACTACCTGAAAAATGTTGAATAGGAAACGCAAATGTTTGCCTCCGTTGGGAAGTATTTTGCTGTGATGTCATTGTCACCTGTCTCGATGGATTTTCTGCAGACACAGACAACAACGGACATCACACGTGTCAATAGAAAAAAGAAACGATTCAACTAAGAAAATACGTTTCGGGCACAGCTCTTAATTAGCGAAAACCCAATCATGACTGAGGAAAGATAACTTCTCGGTGCCGCCTGATCAATGGAGCAATTTAAAAGCAATTTGAAAAAACTGAACATGGAGAAAATAAGTATCTCTTGCCCTCGTGTTTTGTCTCCGTCCTCCTCTCTTCAAATGTCATGTGGCCTCTCTATGGAGTGCATTGTCGGGTTGGAGCGGCGATATTCTCTAGATCAATCAGTGGGTTCTGTCAGGCGATGATCTGACAGAGGCAGGGGAAGTGGAGCTGAATGCGGCTGAGCCATTCAAGGCAGATGGGAAGAAGAGAGGAGAGAGGGAGCAGGTGCGAGAGACAGGACAGAGAACGGTGGTGAAGAAAATAAGAAAAAGACAAGAGATCATAAACAATAAAGGGGAAGAGGATGGAGAGAAGGGTGGAAGTAGAGACAAGGGAAGCGTATAGGAGAAAGAGAGAAAAGGAGAAGAGGAGAGCGAAGGAGGGAGGAAGGAGGAGGCGTTTTTTGCTGCACTTACCCAGGGCTATCTGTATCAGGAGTACAGACTCTGGCTCCGCCAATTAAAACTTTCCCAGACTTGCAGTGCCAGCATGCTTGTGTTATGCAAAATACCATCTCTTTCTTTTGCTCTCCCTCTTTCTTTCTCCCACTCTCCCTATTTTCTCTCTTGTGTGGAGGATGAGTTCTCTGTTCTAGCCTTTTAATGTGCAGGTGGGGGAAAAAATGAAACGAATATTGCTCGGCGGCAAAAGAGAAGGGAAAAAAAGAGAGCGAGAGCGAGATGGAGAGAAAGAAATGGAAGCGCACAGAAGGCCACAAACATGCACCTCATGCACGTTAACGAAGTGTAGTCAGCCCTACCATTTCCCCACGTACACCTCGTTTTGGGATCGGGTGTGCGCTGTCGAGTTTCTATTTCGCAGTGTCCTACCGTGAGATCAAAGATCCACAATAGCACAGCCTCTCTTCCCACACCTAATTCTCTCGGCCTGGTCGCTCTCTGTGTTGATCTCTCTCCTCCCTCTTTCTCCCTCCTTCCCTTGCTTCGTACCTCCCTCTTTCTTCCTCCCTTACTATCTCTGTCTCAAATTCTCCATCCCTCTCTATCCTTACCCTCCCTATCTCAGCAGCTGTCACAGACACAGTGGACAGTCCTAATTGGTTCTCCAGGGACGTCCCTACATCCCAGTGTAAAGGCATGTTAAAGGCATTGGTATGCTGAGGTGAAGATGGGCTTAGGCACAGATCTAGGATCAGCTTCCGTTCTTAAATGCTGAGATTTATCATTCAGGGAGGAAGGGAAAAACTGGCCTTAGATCAATGCGATTTCTGTACTCCCAGCACATAGCTCAACAGGGCTCTATAGGGCTAGCACGTTTAGACCGATCACAACACGCCATGCAGCCTTTATCAGGTTCCATAGAGACATCACCCAGCCCACTGGCAAAGGTCAACAATGTCTCCTGGCAGGACTAAGGTGCTGTATAGCTTTCAATAACCCTACCAGAAATATCTAGCCGTTTCAAACTGGAACCACATCTGATGACTCAATACGCTCTGTTTGGATTTTGAACGGTATCGCATAGCTCATGAAAAAAAAAGAACTAGTATTACTGAAATGATGACATGTAAACATACACCCACTTTGTAATAATACGTGGTGTTTTATGCTGACACCGTATCGTCAGTCTCAGCTATGGTGCTGCCACTGCATGTGTTGAGGCATAAGCAGGCTTATAGCCATGGCTCCCCATTATCATGAAGGCGTTGTAATGGTAATAATAGTGATCTCATCCCTGCAGATTACCAGGGTTATATAAATCGCACTGTGAGGCTGCTGGGTAAAATACTCCTCCCTAGCTCAGCTCTCATCCTCCCCTCTCTCGTCGTCATTCTCTCTTCCTCCACCCTGCATCACTCCCCTCACCCCTCCTCCCTCTTCCTCCACCCTGCATCACTTTCCTTACCCCTCCTCCTCCCGCTCAGTATTGGTTAATACTTTTTTCGGCCTCTTTCTACCTATACCTCCTATCTACTCACTCATCTCCCTTTATCACTCTACCCATCTCTCTCTTTTTGTCCTTTCTCTCTCTCTTTCTACCCATATCTCCTTCCTTTTCCTGCTGGCCCAGCCCTGAGCTGAAGGATGAGTCCGTAAATCACAATCATCTCCTTCCCTCATTTGCTCTCTCCTTTTAAGTCCTCTCCTCCGCCATCCCGCGTTCTCTCCAAGTGCTCCCTTTCTCTCCGTGGGAACCACAAGGCACTGTCTTGTCTTTTTTTTCCCGGAGACTAGCGCTCATTAAGTTAATGTGATTCCAGTGCTCCCCCTCTGTCTCTCTCTCTCTTTCTCTCTGTCTCTCTCTCTCTCTCTGTTTCTCTCTCTCTCTCTCTCTCTCTCTCTCTCTCTCTCTCTCTCTCTCTCTGTCTCTCTCTGTGTCTCTCTGTCTCTCTTTGTCTCTCTCTCGCTCTCCAATCCAACTAGTTGGGCATCGTGACATGGCTCCAAATAACACACACGTCTGATTCTATTTCCCCATGAATCAAGATGCTGGGTGGAAGAAGGGATGGATGGATAGAGGGATGGAGGAGTGCAGTGTACATGTGTCCTGTAGATCTGGCTAGCGACTGTGTCTCCGAAGAGAGTCTGAGAACACTGTTATGGCTTGGCTCAGTCTTTGTGACGAAAGTGCTTATATAATAACAAAGCCTTCAGTGCTTCCCAAGGAGGATATACAGAGGATGTTTACAGCGAAGGACTGTGCCCGACACAATCCTAATGAACAGACAATCCTGAGAAGCTTTGCACTTGAATGGAGAAGATGCTGGCTTTCCTTCCCTTCACGGTCACTGAATTGATATCTATTCAGTTGTTGTACTTATCAGTGACCAGGAATGACAGTGAACTCAATCATCTAAAAAAACGGTTCTTTAAAGGGTTCTCCTATGGGGATGGCTGAAGAACCCTTTTAGGTTCTAGACAGCACCTTTTTTTTCCGAAGAGTGTAGGATGGCTCACAATTACTATCGAGTGACATAACACGGGAACCACCCAGGCTATAGTGGTGTGTGATATTCTCCTAGCCTCTGGTCCTCTGGCATTTCAAATGATTTGTTAATTAAAGCTGTGCCGGGGTAATGATTGACCTTTAGCTCAATTTGTTTCTAGTCCTACGGGCTGAACGTTGGCAATGTCGCTCCTTGTTTCCCTTTCCTGGTGGCTAGCCGAGCGAGGAGAGGCCCGGCCCCTCTGGGATTCAACCCAGCCTGAATTATACACAGTCCCAACCCTGTTGGCGCTTGTACCCGCTCACTCACTCACACACACCTGTCCATTCTCATTAGGATACATTGCGTGCCTACACACATAGATTAATGCACACTCACATACCTGCCATAATGTTTTCTGACCCTAAGCCCACTAAGCAAATATCACCAAGCCACGTTTTAAACGTGTGTGTGT
>NC_074700.1:12957815-13031525 GCF_029448725.1 Salvelinus fontinalis
GAAAGTTACTTTGATCTACCCCGGGTAGAGTTTTATCTCCAGGCAACCCAAAGCATAGCAGATGGCTGTCAAGAGTATGTACATACATTCATAGCCAGAAGAGACAGACAGGAGTCCATAGAGTTCTGCTGTCTTCCACCATCTAAGAGATTTCTCCGTCCGGTATTAACTCGAGCGTGGTTGAGGTGGATGCCTTTTGATGAGGAATGGGATATGTCAGGAGGGACGGAGCTGAGTGGAAAACAAATATATATAGACTATACATAATAGATGGGTTTGTGGTCACTAATGCATCGCGCCAGTTGTAACCTGTCCGGTAGAATTGGCCTGCTGTTTCATTACATCAGAGCAGTGTTTCTGGTACCTAGTGTCAAAGTCGACGTAAACACAGTGATTCAGGAGGCTTTAATGTGGTTCGACGTTTTTCGCTATTCACAAAGAGACGTGCCCGTTTCATCCATTTCATTAATTTTTTTTACTATCCATATAGTCCTGAAATCTCATACAATGCATAGCATTTGCAATTCAAAAGTAGGGGTCCCTTGACTGTATGGAGATAAATTAGCATGGCTAGCTCATAGTTACAGCATTGGCAAGTATGGGTTAAATATTCAGCGATAATGGGAGGGTATATATAGCAATTAGCTGTGTAGAGAAAGAGAGAGAGAGAGAGAGAGAGAGAGAGGAGAACGACACCTCCCCAGCACCTGCTGTGGGTTCATTACAACAGTCTACAGGGACTAAAACAAAAAGAGAGGGAGGTGAGAGGGGAGAAGGAGAACAGGTAGATGAGAGGAGAGAGAGAGAAAGGAAGGAGCAGGGGGACTGAGAGAAAGGAAGGGCGGACGAAGAGGAGAGTGAGAGTGTAAGGGAAGGGAGGGAGAGAGAAAAGACACGTAGGGAGGCTCGCAAATCAGCTCCAAAGTGCTCCCAAACATAATATAGAGATATACACTGAGTGTACAAAACTTTAGGAACACCTTCCTAAAATTGAGACGCACCCTCTTTTGGCCTCAGTACAGCCTTAATTCTACAATTACGCGTTGAAAGCGTGTCGAAAGCGTTCCACAGGGATGCTGGCCCACGTGGACTCCAATGCTTTCCACGGTTGTGTCAAGTTGGCTGGATGTCCTTTGGGTGGTGGACCATCCTAGATGCACATGGAAAACGGTTAAGTGTGAAATGCCCAGCAGCGTTGCAGTTCTTGACACACTCAAACCAGTGCACCTGGCACCTACTACCGTATCCCGTTCAAAGGCAGTTAAAACACCCATTCACCCTCTGAATGGCACACATACATAATCCATGTCTCAATTGTCTTAAGGCTTAAAAATCCTTCTTTAACCGGTCTTCTCCCCTTCATTGAAGTGGATTTAACAAGTGACATCAATAAGGGATCATAGATTTTACCTAGGGTCACCTGGTCACTCTGTCATGGAAATGTTTTGTATACTCAGTGTATGGGATCGTATACAAATGTAAGCAAGGTTTGAAATTATTATGTTTTAGTCAAATATTATATCTGTTTGGGCTTCTTGCGGACAATTTGCATTCTACAAATTATTTTAAATTATGTTCCGGCCCTCTGATCATCCGCTCAAGAAAAATTGTTTGAGGCTGGATCTAGTTGATGAGCCCTAAAATAGAGACATGCTCTAGATCCCTCAAACTCAACCCTGGACCTGGAAGCCAGTTCCGCTGCGTTTTTTCATTGTTCCCCTCTAATCAGGGACTGATTTAGAGGGGTGCAATTCATTATCAGGGAGAACAGAAAACCAGCAAGCCTCATAGGGTCAGAGTTGAATACCACTGCTCTAGATCACCATTTAAAAACCTTGGAAATAAACTAGATATCGCTATCTCGCCCCGGCACATGTATAGAAGACACCTGCAAGATAGTACCCTATTCTCCTCTTCTCATTAGAGCCCCATGTTCATGTTCCAACACATAAAGACTCCATCTCTGCCATTACAACACAAAATGGCCGCCTATGTCGAGCTAGATTGTCTATTCATTCACACGTTGCTTGTAAATTAAGTTAATGGATTTCCCACCTCAGCTCGTCTCTCAATTGTCTAATGTACAATAACATGGGGGATGTTTTATGAGCTCTACCTAACAAACTGACAGAGAGTCGGAACCCCCAGGTTGATTGATGGCTAGCTATCGTTAGTGTAGCATCACTGATGGATAGACCCAATGGCCTTGGGAGGAAGGGAGGGAGATTGAGACTTGCTGTTGGGAGGGAGATTGAGACTTGTTGTTGGGAGGAAGGGAGGGAGATTGAGACTTGCTGTTGGGAGGAAGGGAGGGAGATTGAGACTTGTTGTTGGGAGGAAGGGAGGGAGATTGAGACTTGCTGTTGGGAGGAAGGGAGGGAGATTGAGACTTGCTGTTGGGAGGGAGATTGAGACTTGCTGTTGGGAGGAAGGGAGGGAGGGAGATTGAGACTTGCTGTTGGAAGGAAGGGAGGGAGGGAGATTGAGACTTGCTGTTGGGAGGGAGGGAGATTGAGACTTGCTGTTGGGAGGAAGGGAGGGAGATTGAGACTTGCTGTTGGGAGGAAGGGGGGGGGGATTGAGACTTGCTGTTGGAAGGAAGGGAGGGAGATTGAGACTTGCTGTGGGGAGGAAGGGAGGGAGGGAGATTGAGACTTGCTGTTGGGAGATTGAGACTTGCTGTTGGGAGGAAGGGAGGGAGATTGAGACTTGCTGTTGGGAGGAAGGGAGGGAGATTGAGACTTGCTGTTGGGAGGGAGATTGAGACTTGCTGTTGGGAGGACGGGAGGGAGATTGAGACTTGCTGTGCTGAAAGCCACATTAGGAGACTAGTGCGGTACAGATTGGCATCTGAAATTAACGTACAGGATTTTTCGCTCGTCTGTCGAGAATTGTGAATATATATCAGGGAAAGAAAGGACTTTATGACAGATGTGATGGGTCAGAACCAAATGGGTATATTTTAAACTTGTCAATACCAAGCGTGGGTAAAGTATAGCATCCAAATTGGTCAAAAAAGTAACACTTTGTAACCTTGTTACCAAGCGTGGGGTACTACTGTATGTATAGGAAGGACATATCTAGGTATATATATATA
Source organism: Salvelinus fontinalis (assembly GCF_029448725.1). Classification (NCBI taxonomy): domain Eukaryota; kingdom Metazoa; phylum Chordata; class Actinopteri; order Salmoniformes; family Salmonidae; genus Salvelinus; species Salvelinus fontinalis. The sequence goes on from NC_074700.1 coordinate 12,960,913, forward strand.
TTTGGGTTTTGTTTTATTCCGGTGTCATTCTTTCACACTCCCTGTCTATTTTTATCTGTAATGATACATTTTTTAGGTGGTGTTTGTCATTAGTCTCACACAGTGAGAGAGGAAGAGAGAGGGGAGAGGGAGAGTGGGCTGTTTGCGCCAGTAAGGCCACCTGCGTCTCTGTGTGAGTTGGTTTCCATGGCCATGTTGTCTCCCCAATTGCAGCATCACGGAGAATCCATCATACCGGCCAACTTAACTTCATCACCTCATTTCCAATAACCTTATTTCATCTCTCTCTCTCGCGGCACTGTGACCTACATGATCAGTAAAGCGGTGCGGATGTTTGGTTTCTCTCTCTTTTCTCCCTCATTTTCGCCCTTTGTTCCTTGGCAATATCATTCACACATTGTGTTTTTCTACCACACTTATTTGAGGTCACACCTCTGATGAGATGCCAACCGTGTGGTTAGATGGTATACAGTAAGTAGGTGGTTTGGCCTAGCTTGCCAACAGCCAGCTAGTGCCGAATACAAGAATCCCACGTCTGTGATGCAGCGAGCCTGGTCTCTTTGAGCTGTCGTCTTGATCCCACAATGCACTGGAGCATTGAGTCGCTTCCTGGTGCATGAGAGGGTTCTGGGTTTTGTGAAGTGTGACTGGATGCAGGGATGGCGGGCCGTCTGGGTGCTCCAATGGGAGATGGCAGAATACCTGAGTCCTAAACGCTTGGCTGGGCTAAACAGCAATCTATAGGAACACAGGGGGCTCGACTGGAGAGGAGTAGGGATAGGCATATGACACTGTGTGATCAAAGCCTCACTCACACGGCCATGTTGCCCTGTTGCAGGGATGAGGGGTGGAACCTCTGCATTGCTTGTGTAGAAACACAAAATTGTTTAAACACTGAGAGGCACACACACTTAGGTAGATGCAAACAAAAGACGTAGATGCGAACACACACACACACACGTGTATGTGACAGTCGAGAGCACACAGTTGCAAGGGTAGTACCTGCCCTAGGTTTACCTCTCTCTCAATCATCGTGACAGTCCCCTCTCTCTCTCTCTCTCGCTCCTTCCCTCCCGCCGTCCTTCTGTTTTTCTTTCTCACGCCTCTCAACAACAACAAAAAAAGGAAAACTCTTAATAACAGCCACAAATAACCGCGGCTTCTGGGAGAACGCGTTCGTAAACCACAGCGAGGTGTCACCACCACCGTCGGCGTTTCTACGTTAAGCTAATTTCCTCATGCTAATTTCCTATGTCTGAGGTGGCTCATCATTTGATAACCCTGTTTCCAACCTAAAAGAGGTTACTCGTTTGTTAATTAACATTACATAGAAAACACAATTTGTAGGGCATTGTTCCTGTGGATGCTCGGAACGAAACATTGTTGTCATTGATTTCAAATGTTGCCAAGGCTAACAGCCATATAATTTGTCAGATAACAAAGCAGTGTGTTCTTTTACTTCAGTAAACTAGAGAAATCTCTGCCTCGGTGGACTACTCTAATACTAGCCTAGAGTGATCACTCAGTCAGCAGTGCACTGCCCGGCCGTGTGCTCCCTCTTCGGGAGTCTAAATCACGACTGTGACGTAATCAAAGCTGGAATCCTTAATGGTGAAACAGCCACGTCCATTCGCAGTATTACAACAGCAAAGAAGTTATTGCAAACAGCAAACGCCATTTTTTTCCTCTCAGACATCATTGCACGTGTGATAAAAGAGCACAATATGTACTGACATTTTTTATTTTATTTTTACATGCTGCTCGACGGTGATGGCGCGTTCAGTGGGGTTGTTTGCCCCTATCTTTTAAGAGCATAATATGTGATATTATTACTACCCACCACTTCCCCCACCGAGCACCCTGCTCTCCTTCCTCTCCCTGCCCACTCCAGGTGCCTCCTGTCTGGGTTGTTTCAGATGACTACTGGGGCTTTATCCAGGCAATCCTCTTAGCTTCAAGAGGAGTGTCTCTTAAAGGCTCGGGTTCACAGTAGGGCGGGCTCACAACCCACTCACTACACTGTCAGAGGGCTGCGGTTTTAAGACGCGGTCAGGGAAATGGAGGGTAGGGTAGCTTTCTGTGCGACTCTGATCCCCTGTCACTTTACCATCATTATATACACTGAGTGTACAAAACATTAGGAACACCTGCTCTTTCCACGACATAGACTGACCAGGTGAATCCAGGTGAAAGCTATGATCCCTTATTGATGTCACTCGTTAAAACCGCTTCCTTCAGTGTAGATGACAGGTGAAAGAAGGATTTTTAAGCCTTGAGACAATTGAGAAATGGATTGTGTATGTGTGCCATTCAAATCAAATCAAATCAAATTTTATTTGTCACATACACATGGTTAGCAGATGTTAATGCAAGTGTAGTGAAATGCTTGTGCTTCTAGTTCTGACAATGCAGTAATAACCAACGAGTAATCTAACCTAACAGTTCCACAACTACTACCTTATACACACAAGTGTAAAGGGATAAAGAATTTGTACATAAAGATATATGAATGAGTGACAGTACAGAACGGTATAGGCAAGATGCAGTAGATGGTATCGAGTACAGTCTATACATATGAGATGAGTAATGTAGGGTATGTAAACATAAAAGTGGCATAGTTTAAAGTGGCTAGTGATACATGTATAACATAAAGATGGCAAGATGCAGTAGATGATATAGAGTACAGTATATACATGTACATTATATTAAGTGGCATTGTTTAAAGTGGCTAGTGATTAAAAAAAATATCAATTCCCATCAATTTCCATTATTAAAGTGAGCTGGAGTTGAGTCAGTATGTTGGCAGCAGCCACTCAATGTTAGTGGTGGCTGTTTAACAGTCTGATGGCCTTGAGATAGAAGCTGTTTTTCAGTCTCTCGGTCCCTGCTTTGATGCACCTGTACTGACCTCGCCTTCTGGATGATAGCGGGGTGAACAGGCAGTGGCTCGGGTGGTTGTTGTCCTTGATGATCTTTATGGCCTTCCTGTGACATCGGGTGGTGTAGGTGTCCTGGAGGGCAGGTAGTTTGCCCCCAGTGATGCGTTGTGCAGACCTCACTACCCTCTGGAGAGCCTTACGGTTGTGGGCGGAGCAGTTGCCGTACCAGGCGGTGATACAGCCCGACAGGATGCTCTCGATTGTGCATCTGTAGAAGTTTGTAAGTGCTTTTGGTGACAAGACAAATTTCTTCAGCCTCCTGAGGTTGAAGAGGCGCTGCTGCGCCTTCTTCACAACGCTGTCTGTGTGGGTGGACCAATTCAGTTTGTCCGTGATGTGTACGCAGAGGAACTTAAAACTTTCTACCCTCTCCACTACTGTCCCGTCGATGTGGATAGGGGGGTGCTCCCTCTGCTGTTTCCTGAAGTACACAATCATCTCCTTTGTTTTGTTGACGTTGAGTGTGAGGTTATTTTACTGACACCACCCTCCGAGGACCCTCACCTCCTCCCTGTAGGCCGTCTCCTCCGTGTAGTGTCGTCCACAAACTTGATGATTGAGTTGGAGGCGTGCATGGCCACGCAGTCGTGGGTGAACAGGGAGTACAGGAGAGGGCTCAGAACGCACCCTTGTGGGGCCCCAGTGTTGAGGATCAGCGGGGTGGAGATGTTGTTACCTACCCTCACCACCTGGGGGCGGCCCGTCAGGAAGTCCAGTACCCAGTTGCACAGGGCGGGGTCGAGACCCAGGGTCTCGAACTTGATGACGAGTTTGGAGAGTACTATGGTGTTAAATGCTGAGCTGTAGTCGATGAACAGCATTCTCACATAGGTATTCCTATTGTCCAGATGGGTTAGGGCAGTGTGCAGTGTGGTTGCGATTGCGTTGTCTGTGGACCTATTAGGGCGGTAAGCAAATTGGAGTGGGTCTAGGGTGTCAGGTAAGGGTGGAGGTGATATGGTCCTTGACTAGTCTCTCAAAGCACTTCATGATGACGGAAGTGAGTGCCACGGGGCGGTAGTCGTTTAGCTCAGTTACCTTAGCTTTCTTGGGAACAGGAACAATGGTGGCCCTCTTGAAGCATGTGGGAACAGCAGACTGAGATAAGGATTGATTGAATATGTCCGTAAACACACCAGCCAGCTGGTCTGCGCATGCTCTGAGGAAGCGGCTGGGGATGCCGTCTGGGCCTGCAGCCTTGCGAGGGTTAACACGTTTAAATGTTTTACTCACATCGGCTGCAGTGAAGGAGAGTCCGCAGGTTTTGGTAGTGGGCCGTGTCAGTGGCACTGTATTGTCCTCAAAGCGAACTAAGAAGTTATTAAGTCTGTCTGGGAGCAAGACATCCTGGTCCGCGACGGGGCTGGTTTTCTTTTTGTAATCCGTGATTGACTGTAGACCCTGCCACATACCTCTTGTGTCTGAGCCGTTGAATTGCAACTCTACTTTGTCTCTATACTGACGCTTAGCTTGTTTGATTGCCTTGCGGAGGGAATAGCTACACTGTTTGTATTCGGTCATGTTTCCGGTCACCTTGCCCTGGTTAAAAGCAGCGGTTCGCGCTTTCAGTTTCGCGCGAATGCTGCCATCAATCCACGGTTTCTGGTTTGGGAATGTTTTTATAGTTGCTGTTGGTACGACATCGCAGATGCACTTTCTAATGAACTCGCTCACCGAATCAGCGTATTCATCAATGTTGTTGTTGGACGCAATGCGGAACATATCCCAATCCACGTGATCTAAGCAGTCTTGAAGCGTGGAATCAGATTGGTCGGACCAGCGTTGAACAGACCTGAGCGCTGGAGCTTCTTGTTTCAGTTTCTGTCTGTAGGCTGGAAGCAACAAAATGGAGGCGTGGTCATCTTTTCCGAAAGGAGGGCGGGGGAGGGCCTTATATGCGTCGCGGAAGTTAGAATAACAATGATCCAGGATTTTACCAGCCCTGGTTGCGCAATCGATATGCTCATAGAATTTAGGGAGTCTTGTTTTCAGAAGAGCCTAGTTAAAATCCCCCGCTACAGTGAATGCAGCCTCAGGATATGTGGTTTCCAGTTTACATAGTCAGATAAAGTTTGTTCAGGGCCATCAAAGGGTGAATGGGCGTTTTAACTGCCTTTGAAAGGGGTACGGTAGTAGGTGCCAGGCGCACCGATTTGTGTCTAAGACTGTAACGACGCTGCGTTTTTCACGCTCAACAGTTTCCCATGTGTATCGAGAATGGTCCACCACCCAAAGAACATCCAGCCAACTTGACACAACTCTGAGAAGCATTGGAGTCCACGTGGGCCAGCATCCCTGTGGAACGCTTTCGACACCTTGTAGAGTCTATGCCTCAATGAATTGAGGCTGTTCTGATGGCAAAAGGAAGGTGTTCGCAGTGTTTGGTACACTCAGTATATTTATTATAAACTTGGTGGTTCGAGCCCTGAATGCTGATTGTATACCACGGTTATGACAAACAAAACGTGTTTTACTGCTCTAATTACATTGGTTTCCAGTTTATAATAGCAATAAGGCACCTCGGGGGTCTGTGATAGATGGCCAATATTCCACGGCTAGGGGCTGTATCCTGTATTGCGTCGTGCATACGAACAGCCCTTAACCGTGGTATATTGGCCATATACCACACCCCCTCTGGCCTTATTGCTTAAATGTAGGTGTATGCTGTCTCATGTGTAAGCTTTATGAGTGGAGGTAGGCTGAAGCTAACGCAAGTCAACATGTAGATATCCCAGGAGAAAGAGATCGTATAAGAGGATGTGAAAGGGCTCAAGTGTTAACCTCCGCAGCTCACTCCATCACTCCTCTACAGCCTGCCAGAGCTACATCCCGTTCAATATGGCAGCCATACTGACTACAGTATCCCTACAGTTTCTACTGTCTAACCCTGTTTCACAGACTGGACTTTTCTCTACTGCTCTCATTCGCTTAGTTATCAGGGAGATGTATGTCTGAGTTGACAGAGGCCTCCATATTGCAGGCCTATATGGGCCCTTCTGTTGGGCCAGTAACCGAAAGGTTGCTGGATCGAATCCGTAAACTGACTAAGTGAAAATCTGCCCCTGAGCAAGGAAGTTAACAAACTGTTCCCCGGGCGCCGAAGACGTGGATGTCGATTAAGGCATCCCCCCGCAGCTCTCTGATTCAGACGGGTTGGGTTAAATGCGGAAGACACATTTCAGTTGAATGCATTCAGTTGTACAACTGACTAGATATCCCACCTTTCCCTTCCAGATCCTTCCAACCTATTTACCATCCTTCTCAGTAGTCGGCAGACCCTGTTACCATCCTGGCTTAACACTCGCCTCAGCCTTCAATTACCCTAATGATCGGTGGTCAATTGAGTGGTAATTTACATTTAACGGTCAACACTCTAATCAAATTTTATTTGTCACATGCTTTGCAAACAACAGGTGTAGACTAACAGCGAAACGCTTACTTATGGGCCCTTCCCAAAAATGCAGAGAGAAAAAAAGATAAATAATAGAAAATAATAATAACACCAGGAATAATTACACAATGAGTAATGGTAACTTCACTATATACACGAGGTAACAGTACCGAGTCGATGTGCAGGGGTACGAGGTAATTGAGGTAAATACACTATATATAGAAAGTATGTGGACATCCCTTCAGATGAGTGAATTCGGCTATTTCAGCCACACCCGTTGCTGACAGGTGTATAAAATCGAGCACACGGCCATGCAATCTCAATAGACAAACATTGGCAGCAAAATAGCCTTACTGAAGAGCTCAGTGACATTCAACATGGCACCGTCATAGGATGCCACCTTTCCAACAAGTTAGTTTGTCAAATTTCTGCCCTGCTAGAGCTTCCCTGGTCAACTGCAAGTGCTGTTATTGTGAAGTGGAAACCTCTAGGAGCAACAACGGCTCAGATGCGAAGTGGTAGGCCACAAGCTCACAGAACGGGACCGTCAAGTGCGAAGCGCGTAGCGCGTAAAAATCGTCTGTCCTGCGTTGCAACCCTCACTACCGAGTTCCAAATGGCCTCTGGAAGCAACGTCAGCACTAGAACTGTTTGTCTGGAGCTTCATGAAATGGGTTTCCATGTCCGAGCAGCCGCACACATGCCTAAGATCACCATGTGCAATGCCAAGCGTCGGCTGGAGTGGTGTGAAGCTCGCCTCCAGTGGAAACGCCTTCTCTGGAGTGGTGATTGACGTTTCACCATCTGGCAGTCCGACGGACGAATCTGGGTTTGGCGGATGCCAGGAGAACGGTACCTGCCTGAATGCATAGTGACAACTGTAAAGTTTGGTGGAGGACGAATAATGCTCCGGAGCAGTTTTTCATGGTTCAGGCTCCTTAGTTCCAGTGAAGGGAAATGTTAACGCGACAGCATACAATGACATTCTAGACTATTCTGTGCTTCTAACTTTGTGGCAACAGTTTGGGGAAGGCCCTTTCCTGTTCCAGCATGACAATGCACCTGTGCACAAAGCGAAGTCAATACAGAAATGGTTTGTCGAGATCGGTGTGAAAGAACTTGAGTGGCCTACAAAGACCACAACCCCATCGAACACTTTTGGGATGAATTGGAACGCAGACTGTGAGGCAGGCCTTATCGCTCTTGTGGCTGAATGGAAGCAAGTCCCCACAGCAATGTTCCAATATCTAGTGGAAAACTTCCCGAAAGAGTGGAGGCTGTTATAGCAGCAAAGGTGGGACCAACTCCATATTAATGCCCATGATTTTGGAATGAGATCTCATGTAGTGTAAGTACAGTGCATTCGGAAAGTATTCAGACCCCTTGATTTTTTTACACATTTGGTTACGTTACAGCCTTATTCTAAAATAGATTAAATGACATCTACACACAATACCCCATAATGATGAAGCGAAAACAGGTTTTTGGAAATGTTTGCAAATGTATTAAAAATAAAAAACAGAAATACCTTATTTACAGTTGAAGTCAGAAGTTTACATGCACCTTAGCCAAATTAAATTAAAAGTCAGTTTTTTACAATTCCTGACATTTAATCCTAGTTAAAACTCCCTGTCTTAGGTCAGTTAGGATCACCACTTTATTTTAGGAATGTGAAATGTCAGAATAATAGTTGAGAGAATTATTTATTTCAGCTTTTATTTCTTTCATCACATTCCCATTGTGTCAGAAGTTTACATACACCCAATTAGTATTTGGTAACATTGCCTTTAAATTGTTTCAGTTGGATCAAACGTTTCGGGTAGCCTTCCACAAGCTTCCCTCAATAAGTTGGGTGAATTTTAACCCATTTCTCCTGACAGAGCTGGTGTAACTTACTCAGGTTTGTAGGCCTCCTTGTCCGCACACACTTTTTAAGTTCTACCCACATATGTTCTATGGGATTGAGGTCAGGACTTTGTGATGGCCACTCCAATACCTTGACTTTGTTGTCCTTAAGCCATTTTGCCACAACTTTGGAAGTATGCTTGGGGTCATTGTCTATTTGGAAGACCCATTTGCGACCAAGCTTTAACTTTCTGACTGATGTCTTGAGATGTTGCTTCAATATATCCACATCATTTTCCTCCCTCATGATGCCATCTATTTTGTGAAGTGCACCAGTCCCTCCTGCAGCAAAACACCCCCACAACATGATGCTGCCAACCCCGTGCTTCACAGTTGGGATTGTGTTCTTCGGCTTGCAAGCCTCCCCCTTTTTCCTCCAAACATAATGATGGTCATTATGGCCAAACAGTTCTATTTTTGTTTCATCAGACCAGAGGACTTTCTTCAAAAAGTGCGATATTTGTCACCATGTGCAGTTGCAAACCGTAGTCTGGCTTTTTTATGGCGGTTTTGGAGCAGTGGCTTCATCCTTGCGGAGCGGCCTTTCAGGTTATGTCGATATAGGACTCGTTTTTCTGTGGATATAGATACTTTTGTACCCGTTTCCTCCAAAATCTTCACAAGGTCCTTGGTTGTTGTTCTGGGATTGATTTGACCTTTTCGCAACAAAGTACGTTCATCTCTAGGAAACAGAACACTGCTCCTACCTGAGTGGTATGACGGCTGCGTGGTCCCATGGTGTTTATACTTGCATACTATTGTTTGTACAGATGAACATGGTATCATCAGGCATTTGGAAATTTCTCCCAAGGATGAACCAGACTTGTGGAGCTCTACAATTTTTCTTCTTAGATCTTGGCTGATTTCTTTTGATTTTCCCATGATGTCAAGCAAAGAGGCACTGAGTTTGAAGGTAGGCCTTGAAATACATCCACAGGTACACCTCCAATTGACTCAAATGATGTCCATTTGCCTATCAGAAGCTTCTACAGCTATGACATAATTTTCTGGAATTTTGCAAGCTGTTTAAAGGCATAGTCAACTTAGTGTATGTAAACTTCTGACCCACTGGAATTATGATACAGTGAATTATAAGTGAAATAATCTGTCTGTAAACAATTGTTGGAAAAATTACTTGTGTCATGCACAAAGTAGATGTCCTAACTGACTTGCAAAACTATAGCTTGTTGACAGGAAATGTGTGGAGTGGTTGAAAAATTAATTTTAATGACTCCAACCTAAGTGTATGTAAACTTCCGACTTCAACTGTAAGTTCCCACAGTTTACAGTGCATGTCAGAGCAAAAACCAAGCCATGAGGTCGAAGGAATTATCCGTAGATCTCCAAGACAGGATTGTGTCAGGGCACAGATCTTGGGGAAGGGTACCAAAAAATGTCTGCAGCATTGACGGTCGTCAAGAACACAGTGGCCTCCATCATTCTTAAATGGAAGAGGTTTGGAACTACCAAGCCTCTCCCTAGAGCTGGCTGCCCGGCCAAACTGAGCAATCGGGGGAGAAGGACCTTGGTCAGAGTGGTGACCAAGAACCCACAGTTCCCATGTAGAGATGGGTGAACCTTCCAGAAGCACAAACATCTCTGCAGCACTCCATCAATCAGGCCTTTATGGCAGAGTGGCCAGACGGAAGCCACTCCTCAGTCAGATGACAGCCCACTTGTAGTTTGCACAAAAAGCACTTAAAGTACTCTCAGACCATGAGAAACAAGATTCTCTGGTCTGATGAAATCAAGATTGAACTCTTGCGTCACGTCTGGAGGAAATCTGGCACCATCCCTATGCTGAAGCATGGTGGTGGCCGCATCATGCTGTGGGGGTGTTTTTCAGTAGCAGGAACTGGGAGACCAGTCTGGATCGAGGGAAAGACGAATGGAGCAAAATACAGAGAGATCTTTGATGAAAACCTGCTCCATAGTGCCCAGGACCACAGACTGGGGCAAAGGTTTAACTTCCAACAGGACAACAACCCTAAGCACACAGCCAAGACAACTCAGGAGTGGCTTTGGGCCAAGTCTCTGAATGTCCTTGAGTGGCCCAGCCAGAGCCTGGACTTGAACCTGATCAAACATCTCTGGAGAGACTTGAAAATGGCTAAGCAGCAACGCTCCCCATCCAACCTGACAGAGCTTGAGAGGATCTGCAGAGAAGAATGGGAGAAATGGGAGTGTTGTGTGTAGATTGGTTTAGAATAAGGCAGTAATGTAACGTGTAATGTGGAAAATGTAAAGGGGTCTGAATACTTTTGAATGCATTGTACACCAGAGGTAGGGATTAAGTGACCAGGCAACAGGATAGACAATAAACAGTAACAGCAGCACGTGATGAGTCAAAAGATTTAGTGCAAAAAGGTTCAATGCAGATAGTCCAGGTAGCTATTAGATAACTATTTAACTAACTATTTAGCAGTCTCATGGCTTGGAGGTAGAAGCTGTTCAGGGTCCTGTTGGTTCCAAACTTGGTCCAGACAACGTTCGTTTCAGTGAGTCAGCAGCTGGTAATGGCAGCGATGTTGAATGGTCATGGCTCGGTGAAAGCTCAAGTATGGGATATGAGTGTGTGAAGGTCTTGATTGGATATGAGGGTTTACTGGCCAATCCCATGATTGCATTACTTCCCGGGGATTTAGGAAGAGGATGGATTGCTTTCATAGGTTTTGGGCTTTGTGGTCTTATCTGTTGGAAGAAAAGCCGGGACGGCACATAGGGTGCACATGTGCTCTCGCTATCTTTTGCGCACGCACACACACACACACACACACACACACACACACACACACACACACACACACACACACACACACACACACACACACACACACACACACACACACACACACACACACACACACACACACACACACACACACACACACACACACACACACAAAAGCTCTCTCACAGTCCTTTGGAGGCTGTTTGGCTCTTTATCATAGTCAACCTGTGTGTATCTGTTTCTGATGTGTGTATGTAGACGTGTGACGTAGAGTGCAGAAGACCGAGCGTTAGGTAACGGTAGAGAAGGACAGGTGTAGCTAACCGTCGACCCAGCATCCTGCAGATCACAACCACATCCACCACAGATGGACAGGCAGAAGAGAAGAGCCGATTGAGAGACACTGGGGAGAAGAGTGCCGACCGTGGCGTTTCTCTCTTTCCATTTGGACCCATTTTAGGATCACTCACTCTGGTCAGGGAGACAGAGGCAGACGAAGGGTGTGGTACTGAGTGAGCGTCTGTACATGTGGAACAAAAGAGAGAGGGGGGAGAGAGATGAGGAGAGAGCGGGAGGGAGGGAGATGTGGAGCTAGACGGAGGGGGGGGGGGGGGGGGCAGTTGGAGAGGTGTAGAGGGAGCGAGAGAACAAGCACTAATGTGCCTCTTAGCTCCTTGAGCCACTGCAAGGATTTCACTGTCTGCTCCCCTTGCATTAGGGCTGCATATTTCATCATTGTTATCACTATTTTATTGTGTCCTCTCTCTCTCTCCCTCACATGCAAACATGGCTCAAGGCCACATCCACCAGCTGCTTCCAAGAGTTTAGGAAATAACTATCAATACTACCTTTGTATTCCTTTATTCATCCCTCCATCCAACTATATAGTGTTTCTGCTGCGGGCATTTAGCTGTGGCTCTGCGCCCAAAATATATGGAACATGAAAAAATATTTCTGCCGAGGCGCACTTTGAAGATGCTGGAAGAGTCCACATTTACTTTGCAAGCAAAACGAGTTATGAATATAAAAGTCAGACAAGTAATAGAATAGTTTATCTATTTAGGCTACCTAGTCGGATATAGGCTGCAAAAATAGTATTCTCCAAACTTTTACCAGGCGCACCGATTTACACTTTATATGGCCTGAGTAGGGTCTAATGAACGAAAGTCTGAATGAATGTAATAATAACTCATAGTTAACTGCATGATTAAAAACGCCCTGCTTGCACTGTGCAGGCTGTGTATCCATCTACCACGTTGTTGTCCTTCCAAACTGGGGATTTAACTCACGAAGCACCTGTTTCCAATGGTGTTGTAGCCTAATCCCCTATCATAATCTATCATTTTATTTATCCGGTTAGGCCTATGTTAGCCATTTTCGCGTGAACTAGGCTACACAGGGAAAGTAAACTTGGCAATGTGTCGTATTATCACGTGGGGGAAGGGGACATAAACTCTGCGCGTGGACAAATTATAACGTTTTAGCACCCCACAAATCAAATAAGGGACCGTTCCCGGATCCACACACTCTCCATGCTTGCGTGGGTGGTAGAGTAATGTCTGCCTCGCCTCTATCAGAATGGAATTCGCAACACAATGCTACACAACAAGCTCCTGATTTGTTTTTAAGTGTATTATCTTGATTGAAAATGTTTCTGATGCGCAATGTAATTGTTCTGAACCGTGAGATGACCCACGGGTTGAAAGAATGTTTTAATTCCACCCGCCAGATAATGTTTTGGCGGCTCACCAACAGGGAGCAGTGGGTTAGAGGTCTGCTCGGGACCTATTTATTTATTCATTCCAGTTTTTCATTCCGCACACGCCCACACCCGCTGGCTTTCTGTGCTACTCCCATCCGATACCGCGTGAACTGCTCCCAAATCGAACCGCAGTCTCGCAATGTTATTACGCGGCTCACTTGCCAACAATTGTCCAAGATATTTTTCGCCCTATAGGTTTAAAATCAAAATCAGCTAAAATAACCTTAGAAATGTGTTCAATTACCAGAGATTCTCACTTGGACCATTATAATTAGGCTATCACTATTACTGCGCTAGATCAGCCAATTGGTTAGACGTAGTTTGAAGAGGGCTGAGTTGGATTGACTTCAACTTTCTCTTTCTCTCTAGGTTTAGACTACCTTTTAGGAGTTGGACGATTTTCAGGAGACAAATCTGGGCAATCAATATTTATTTGTAGGCGATGTAGTAAACTATAGCCCAATCGTATTTAAAGATAACTGCCTCGGGTTTCTCTGCCTGTTAAGAAGACGATTTGCAGGCAAATAGAGAGAGACAAATAATTGGGTAATCAATATTTGTTGAAATTGAAAAGGACCAACGCACGTTCACCATGGTAACCTATGCACACATTGCACATTTTCCGTTTCAACGTTTGTTTTGATTGCGCCTCGACACGCGTCGGTTGAGTACCCTCCACTTCTTTCCGTTATCAATATGTATTTACAGACACTGATCATCATATTCAATTAAATGTCATTGAAAAGATAACTGCCACGTGATTCTCTGCCCAGCATAGGCAGCCTACTCTATATTTCACCCCACTAGGCGCACTTGATCTCGCACGTCAACTGGGAGAGGAGAGGAGGCAGTGAATTCTGACAGTGTACGAACAAAAATGTGCTTTTAATACAGTAAGTAGGCTAACGCATACAAAGCAGAAAGACGTCCGTTTCTTGATAATCTGCGGGGGGAACAAAAATATTTCCCTCCCAGGCCGCAATGATGCCTGCGGTACCTGCGGGTCCGGACAGAGATCAATGCAGCCCCTCTACCATTGAGATCAGTGCAGCCCCTCTACCATTGAGGTCAGTGCAGCCCCCCTACCATTGAGATCAGTGCAGCCCCTCTACCATTGAGGTCAGTGCAGCCCCTCTACCATTGAGATCAGTGCAGCCCCTCTACCATTGAGATCAGTGCAGCCCCTCTACCATTGAGATCAGTGCAGCCCCTCTACCATTGAGGTCAGTGCAGCCCCTTTACCATTGAGATCAGTGCAGCCCCTCTACCATTGAGGTCAGTGCAGCCCCTCTGCCATTGAGGTCAGTGCAGCTCCTTTACCATTGAGATCAGTGCAGCCCCTCTACCATTGAGATCAGTGCAGCCCCTCTACCATTGAGGTCAGTGCAGCCCCTCTACCATTGAGGTCAGTGCAGCCCCTCTACCATTGAGGTCAGTGCAGCCCCTCTACCATTGAGATCAGTGCAGCCCCTTTACCATTGAGTATCCCACTAATGCAGTAGTCTACTAGTGATTAGCCCAATAGGGTAAATGCAGACATGCAACCCCGTGCTTCAGCGTACTTATTTAGAGCTACTATGTTGCATCAGTTGGGTATTAATGCCTATGGCTAATAGCATAACTGATCAAATGGACCATACCTAAGCTATATGCATGGTCAAATATGTTAAAATTATGTTAACAAAAAGTTTTACCAATATGTTATTTGGCTAATTTCAGGAGGTAAAAATTATATTTTAGATGGTGTCAACATAATAGAATAGAATGGCCTTTTAAAAATTCACCAGAACTGAACTTAGTCCTCCTCAGTCCTGAATCCCCAAAACGGACCCTCCCCTTCAACACCCCCCCCCCCCTCCCTCCACCTCCTCTCTGTAACCTTTACCTCCATCTTTCAACCCACCACAGTTCTCCTCAGTTACCGTATACTGTGTTACAGGAGAGAGAGAGAGAGAGAGAGAAACAGGTGAGGGTTCACCAGGTTTTAGGATGCGCTTAGAAGATACATCACATGACTTTATTCTGACCTCTGTGAGACCCCCCCCGGTTCATTTATTATGAACGCATGTTACGTGAAAGCTGGGTGTGTTCTTCCAAAGTGTCCCCAAGTTGATTACAAATTGATGTTACATGTGGACGGAGGAGTTACCATGCTAACGCATGTTGACAGAAGCTCTATTTGGGTGAGGTGTTGAAGGGGCCAGGAGGACGAGTTTGACAGTGTGGGAGCTGTGGTGGTGTGTCTGTCCTGGCTGATTAGGCTGTTGATGTCTCCTAACTCAGCCTCTACTCTCTCACTGGCCTTTTATGATTGAGCATTTATGGTCCATGGCAGGATGCAACATCTGGCCCGAACTGCTGCTAACGGAAACCCACACTTTAGTTAGGCGGGATATGTAGCTTGTGTATGTCATTTGCGAGGAAAACAGGCTCCAATGAGACAATTCTTTACTTATTTTTAACCTTTATTTAACTAGGCAAGTCAGTTAAGAACAAATTCTTATTTATAATGATGGCCTGGGAAGAGTGGGTTAACTGCCGTGTTCAGGGGCAGAACGACAGATTTGTACCTTGTCAGCTCAGCGATTCAATCTAGCAACCTTTCGGTTACTGGCCCAACGCTCTAACCGCTAGGCTACCTGCCGCCCCACATGCAGGAGCACACACGTACACCCTCCCCCGCCCCGCCCCCCCACACACACACCACAAATACACACTCCATCACCCCACTTCCAATGTAAAAAATATTTTCTAGATTTCCAGGTTTATCTAGATTTACACACACATCACACACCCCTCCACCAAGTACATTGGACAAGGATATACCAGGCTGTATGTATGGTAAACACCATTCATATATTATGTTGATGTTGATCTCGGCATGTCTCCAGTTCAACTCCATCCCTATCCATCTCCTTACCGTGTGAACAAAATGAAGTCGGTGGAGGCATGTCTGTGTGCACAACAACACTGACTGAGTACTGCATAGCTGGGAGGCCATTCATTTCGGAGCTGTGCTCAACACACTCGCACACTGCTGCAGGACAGACGGAGACATGCATATTTATGAGTTTGATTGGTGATTCAGAAGGGAAAGAATAAAGCAGAGAAAGAGAGAGGAATGGAGGGAGAGGGAGGAGATGTGGCGGCTGAGGAAATGGGATGGGCTGCGGAGTGATAGAGACCGAAAGGGACCGAGATGGAGAGAGAGAGAGAGAGAATACAGGTAGAGAGAGTGGGTCAAGGGAGGCTGGTGAGGAGAGAGCAGTAGAGGGATGGGTTGAATGTCAAAGAACAAGGTAGTGATGGAGGGAGCGTGAGATGGAGAGAGTCGGGAAAGACAGGCTAAGATATAAACAATCCAACTTCATGTCACCATGATCACAAGGCAGTAAATAATCCCACCTGGCCCTGAGGTACCATTCCCTCTCCGTCTCCAGCCAATCTACCCAGCAGCCATTGCGGAAAATCACTAGCTTTATCCCTCGATATCCTATAACAATCTCATCACCACGGAAACACTCTTCTCTCTCCACGACAACTCACACGCTAACACGCAACAACAAGAAACACTTCCGGAAGAAAGGGGGAAAAAAATATGTTTTCTGATAAAGAATTTACCGGGGCGAGATTCAAAAGGGGAAATGGGGCATTTGAACGAGCTGTCGAAAATAAAAAGAGCGATCCATTGTGAGAAAGCAAGCTCAACGGTTTAACGTCGGCGGCAGGTTATGTAGCGAATTGGACGTTTTTAATAAGGGAACAGCACTGTGGTATAGGAACGGGGAATGCCCTCTGGGATGGGGCATGCTTTTTAGGGCCTTCTGAGGCGGGCCTGTGATAAATATTGAGGGCACGTAGCCACAGCTGGGTATAAATAAACATGAAGAGTAAAGCTTCAGCAATGCTTGCCAGGCGTCTCTCTGCCACTGGAAACGTGACAAAGAAGCGGCTCAGCTCTGAGTGTTGTGGAACAAAGATAACATCAACCCCGCTCTGTCGTCGCACTTTCTCTCCTTC
The DNA here is from genome assembly GCF_029448725.1 of Salvelinus fontinalis. Lineage (NCBI taxonomy): Eukaryota > Metazoa > Chordata > Actinopteri > Salmoniformes > Salmonidae > Salvelinus > Salvelinus fontinalis. Next base: position 12,977,661 of record NC_074700.1, read on the forward strand.
TAACTCGCTCTTTGTTTCTTTCTCTCACTCCTTCCTTTCTCTCTCACTCCTTCCTTTCTCTCTCCCCCCTCTCTTTCTCTCTTGCTGTCTCTCTGCTTTCTTTCTCCCTCCCTCCTTCCATCCCACCATTTTAACTTTCTGTCTTTCACTGTCTCACCTCTCCTTCCCCTCTCTGCAGGCACATTTCCCGAGATCATTCAAGATAATTCATGTTATTCCAGCTGTCTTGTTTTCCCTTTACCCACAACCTTTCTCATTTTGCTATTGTCCTCCTTGTTCTCGGTCCTCCTTCTTTCTCTTTCTGTGTTTGTTTCTTCCTCATCCCTCTCTCTCTCCCCCTCTTTCTCTGTTCTCACCCTATGGGGGGGTTTCATTATGCGGTGTGTGTGTGTGTGTGTTTGAGACACAATCACTGCTGACACCTTCAGCCCCTTTTCCGCCTTGTGTGAATGGTGGGGTGTAGTCAGCCCAGCGGTTTGGTCTTCTTAGCTCACAGGAGAGCGCTTCTCTTCTCTCTGTGTTTCCCTATTAGCCTGTCTCCTTGCCTGTTCGTGTACTGCTCAGGCTGCCGGAGCGTTGAGAGGAGGCGGGAGGGAGTGATTGGCGCCTTGGTTAAAAGGAAGAAAGACAATCTCCAAAGAAGCGAGAGCGATAGGGAGAGGGATATAAACTTGGACGAGTGACCAGGGTGAATTGATGTAAGAGGGTGAGAGAGAAAAAGTGCACACAGCACGTGCGAAAGTGCGTTTAGTGCATCAGTGAAAGCGAGAGTAAAAGCTCCAGAGATGACGTAGGAAACTCCTCCTCCATTATAGGTGACCCGCGTTGACGCCATCGCAGCTCTGCGCTCTCTGCTCCATTTCTCCTGCTCAGTGTTCAGCCAGGCAGGTCTGCCAACTCCCTGCCTTGTTCCTGCCATCCAGCTCAGCTCTGTCCTGACTCCAAATAGCCCTTAGTTCCAATGCCCCACTACCTGCATGTTGCTCTGTGATAGCACAACCCTCACAGAACCCTCACACGTGTCATGGGAGGGGGAAGACCAAGAGGAGGAAGATGAGCAGGAGAATGAGGAAGGATAATCAAGTCACAGGGGCGTGCTGTTTGCCCACATGATCAGGTGATCTGGCCCTGAAGGGCACTGAGAGGCCCTTGTAGCAGTCTGATGGCTTCTGTTCAGTGTTGGCAGCTCATGGCCGGGGCCTCAGCTGTGTGTCTGTGGCCCTAGATTGGGTTTGGATGTTGTGTGTGACTGGGGATGGTGGTCGGGGCCAGTATTTTGGCACCACTGTGTGAAAAGGCTCTTAGAGTTCGCTTTGCTGTGTGGACTCAACAAGGGCCGCTCTACCTTATGTTGCTTTCGTAGGAGCCCTTTGGTAGCTATGCGGTTTGCAACCGCTCACTGTATTCAATGGTATTTGACCTAGGATTGCTCTATAGGCAACTGTTTAAATATCCAATCGTTTTGAACTTCTGCAGTACTCATAGAAATAATCATTCTTATTCTATGCTAGGAAAGATAAGGAGCGCTATGGGACAGCTACGTAAACCTTCTAGTGTGTTTTACCGGGAGGAGAAAACATACTGTAGTGTTTACTAGAAGCTGTGCCCTTTCCCTTCACACACACATAGTTAACCGGGGAGCCTGTTAGCTCACAGCCAGGAAGTCTCAGAAATCTGCCTCTCGCTGCATCCTCAAATACATGTAATAAGATGGCAGGTGTAACACCTCTAATATACCACAGAGTTTGTCGGCTGGGAATTAAGTAAATGTTTGTAGGCTCGGTGTAAACTCCTAATGAGGTACAGGCAGCGAGAGATCAATGTAGCACCTTGTCACGCCCCTCTGCCCTCATCTCTTAGTTCCTCTCTTCGATTTCTCCCCTCCTCCTCCGTCTTCTCTCCCATGCTTCCCCCTTTCCTGCTCCTTCCCTCCGTCGAGTTCCCTCCTCGAGTCGAGTCGTCTCCCCCTCCCAGCTCCTTTCCACCTCTCTCTCTCTCTCTCTTCGGCCAATCCCTGCTTCTCAATCTCCACCTTTCATGTTCTCTCTCTCTCTTCAGCCAATCCCTGCTTCTCCATCTCCACCTTTCATGTTCTCTCTCTCTCTATTCAGCCAATCCCTGCTTCTCCATCTCCACCTTTCATGTTCTCTCTCTCTCCCCTCTCCACGCTCCCTCTATGTTGTCTGCTTGTACTGGATGGGGGGGGGGGGGGGCTGAGACGGGAAGGAGCTGGAAGAAGGAGTAATGTGAACAGAATACTGCAGTTGAATCCTGCTACGTCATCACTATGGTTATATGAGTGTGGGTGTTTCTGTAGGTGTGTACAATGAGTATACAAAACATTAGGAACACCTTCCTGATATTGAGTTGCACCCCCTTTTGCACCCCCTATTGTTGATACACACGGGAAACTGTTGAGCGTGGAAAAACCCAGATGCGTTGCAGTTCTTGAACCACTCAAACCTGTGCGCCTGGCACCTACTACCATACCCCGTTCGAAGGCAATTCAGCATTTTGTCTTGCCCATTCACTTTCTGAAAGAACACGATCCATGTCTCAATTTCTTCGTCTCTTTCTCTCTCTCTCTCTCTCCCTCTATAGAGAACCAGCCAGAAGTGCTACAGGGCCATTAAATCACCGTTCTTGCGCCTGCGAGAAGCATCTAAACAATGGCGCCGTAGAAATGTCTGAAATGGTGCTGTGAGATCACTGTTACCGGTGTAGTTCCAAGGACGATAGCATTAAACCTTAGTAATAGAAGTTACTGCACAGCACCATATATTGACTGTTATTTCTATCATTCCACCCACTGCTACAGTGTCTCGCTATAGATCCCAGCGGACTATATAAATTACGTTTCTTATTTCCACAGAGGCATATTGGTATTTCGCCGAAATAGTTTCTACATTGAAATATCCCCACCAGTATTTCTCCTTGGATGTCACAATGCTTGGTAGAGTGACACCTCGATCACACCGGTAGTGTCGTTGTGCAAAATGGTATGCAGCATCATCTGGATGGGTGTGCGGGCAGTCTGACCATTTTCTGTCAAGCCGCCTACGCTTGACACGCACGTTCGATAAATCCAACATACGCACCACACCGAACGCACTGCAACTGCCTCTGCAAGGCAAATGCAACGTTCCATTGGAGAACCATTTACTTCTGGTGTACCAAAATGCAATGACGCTGTCGGTGTGATCGATTATAACACGATTATAACACGCATTATAATGCCAGCCTCGTACGTTACAGTAGCCTACATTCCATTACCATCCAGTTCTGAGCCCCTCCCCTCGCTCACCAGCTAATGCAGTCACCCAACTTGGACACAGTCAATTTGACGAATTCAGTGGCCTCGCCGCTCGCTCTGTAAGTCACACATGCCACGATGATGGAGAGAGAGAGAGCCGTAATAAACTCACCGCTGTACTTATCTTGGGCCAAGGCAAAAAGCACATATTAGTTTAGAGGGAATGAAATAGAAATAGCTCTCTTCTCCTCTCTAACTCCTTGCCCTAGGTTTTATCACACACATTTTGTTCATGGTATTGGGTCTGAAAGACAGCGGGAACCCCTGAAGTCAGAATAAAGTGTCTGGGGAAAAACCCACGCTCACGCGCACGCACGAACAAACGCACAACCTCTTGTGTAACACACAAACACTCAAAGACCTAAAGATGTGTCATGCTTAGTGTTTACTGACAGCTCACAGCTATAGGAGGCACGGAGCGTGTCCTCCATTTTGTTGAGGCAGTTCCCTCTGGTACCTGCAGTGCTGTATTTGCTAATAGCTGCCCATTGTGAATAAGTCCAGGAATGGGGGAAGGCAGTATTTTAATGGATTCACTTCTTAAGCCATAGTCAAAGAGTCCAGGACATTCTTCATTTGCCTATTTGTATACTGCATTTGTAAGCTAGTCTAGAACATTGCTTAAAACAGGGGTTCACAAACTTTTTCACTCGGGACCCACCTTCCAGCATTGGGGAACATCCCACACCCCGATTGTTCCTGGAGAGAATTTAGCAGATTTAAAGCTTATTTCCTGCAATTCTACACATTTTGTCATCATGGGGTGCAAAGAACATTTTGCAGTTATTTGAGTGACAAAAAAATGACAAAATATAAAACATGTTAGCTGACATGGGCTAGTTGATCAGGACATTTCTGGCAAGTTATAAATAGCTCTCTATTGACTAACATGACGAGGAACTGATGATGCACTACCCAATTTTGAAATTGCACCTTGTGCATTCTACTATTACAACTTTCAAGAGTAAGTTTAAAGTCTGACTGAGTTCCTTCAAAAAATATATATATTTATATAGACGATGGCTGATGTTATGGTCGGTTGGTCGGTCGGTCGGTCGGTCGGTCGGTGTGTGTGTGATCTGGTATCAGATTGCATGTGTACCCAGAGCCGTGTGCCAAAGCCCGGCAGCTCAGGTTCACCACGGATCAGCACGTTATCTGTTTTCACATATTTTGTTGTGCCTTTGCTTCTGACAGTTAAATTGAGCCGTGAGGATACATCGAGAAGAAAGAACAAAAAACAGGGCACATTTTGCCGACTGATGTTCCCTTACTGCAGGCTCGCTCTTTTTGCTTTTTCGTTCGTTTTTGAAGCGCGGCACACAGGATAGATGTTTTGTGTCTTTTATCAATAGAAACACAACTGCCTGCTGTGGTGGGCTACTGTTGAGTCTAAGCAACAGACAGTCTAGAAGTGAAAAGAGAAGCAGTCTGGGCTTCAGGTGTCTCTCAACGGGGTCTCCCTGTGAAAATAGCAGGGGCCAGCGGGGTCTTCTTGTGAAGGTAGCAGGGGTCAAAAAAGCTATCCACAGTCACTCACTTATGGATACTATTCACTGGCCTGGAGAGACACAAACACAATGACTGGGTGTCAATGCTATGTTTTCACTGATATGTGTAGGTCATTGGACTATCAAAACGATGTTCTAACTACGTTTGGGGCAATGACAATAATGATGAGGAGAGTCAATAACGATAGTGACGAGTCAATGACAATAGTGACGAGGAGAGTCAATAGCGATAGTGATGAGAGTCAATGACGATAATGAAGAGGAGAGTCAATAACAATAGTGATGAGAGTCAACGACGATAGTGACGAGGAGCGTCAATGCCGATAGCGACGAGGAGAGTCAGTAACGACAGTGAGGAAAGTCACTGCCGATAGCGACGAGGAGAGTCAATGCCGATAGCGATGAGGAGAGTCAATGCCGATAGCGATGAGGAGAGTCAATGCCGATAGCGACGAGGAGAGTCAGTAACGACAGTGAGGAAAGTCAATGCCGATAGCAACGAGGAGAGTCAATGCCGATAGCGATGAGGAGAGTCAATGCCGATAGCGACGAGGAGAGTCAATAACGATATTGATGAGAGTCAACGACAATAGTGATGAGGAGCGTCAATGACGATAACGACAAGGAGGGTCAGTAACGACAGTGAGGAGAGTCAATAACGATAGTGACGAGGAGCGTCAATGCCGATTGCTGCGAGGAGAGTCAATGCCGATTGCCGCGAGGAGAGTCGATAACGATAGTGACGAGGAGCGTCAATATCAATAGCGACGAGGAGAGTCAATGCCGATTGCTGCGAGGAGAGTCAATAACGATAGTGACGAGGAGCGTCAATGCCGATTGCTGCGAGGAGAGTCAATAACGATAGTGACGAGGAGCGTCAATGCCGATTGCTGCGAGGAGAGTCAATGCCGATTGCTGCGAGGAGAGTCGATAACGATAGTGACGAGGAGCGTCAATGCCAATAGCGACGAGGAGAGTCAATGCCGATTGCTGCGAGGAGAGTCAATGCCGATAGCGACGAGGAGCGTCAATGCAGACAGTGACGAGGAGAGTAAATATCTTCGCTGCTTTACAGTCTTTCCTGGTTGACCTTGCACTTCCCAAGGGCCATGGATTAGACCTTAGCGATGACAAAGATTATTAGGTGTGAAGTAAAGGTCATCGTAGCGGATGTAGTTCATGCTACAGTGTAATAGCTAATAGACTCTGCTTACTCCTCCTAACACACTCATTCAGCCCCAGCGGTCCCTAGGGTCCCCCCACACAGTCAATAAGGAGAGAGTGACTTTCGATCGCGGCCCAACTCCTTGCCACCTCTCTCTCTCTCTCTCTCTCTCTCTCTCTCTCTCTCTCTCTCTCTCTCTCTCTCTCTCTCTCTCTCTCTCTCTCTCTCTCTCTCTCTCTCTCTCTCTCTCTCTCTCTCTCTCTCTCTCTCTCTCTCTCTCTCTCTCTCTCTCTCTCTCTCTCTCTCACGTGCACACACCCTTTAACATTCAACTTTCCTGTCAAACCTCCCATGGGCCGGCGAAGCGAAAAGACAAATGTTTCCCCTCGAAATGAGAATTGATTTTCCCAGCGGCCTTTATAATCAGGGACTCGTACATTTCATTTTGATAAAAGAAGTGAGGGGGATCGGGAGTAATAATGAACACAGGACAGCTGGTTGAAGGACAGTGGGAGCAGCAACACTGGGGTGACGTTGGGGGAACGCTCTAGCACTCTCTGTCGATAAGGTTGTATGATTTATTATGGTTACGAGTCTTTATAGATCAGACAGACAGTGCTCTGGTATAGAACAGCTGGGATAGCAGATTCCAGCCAAGCCTATTGGTGATTTAAACCTACACTACCGGTCAAAAGTTTTAAAACACCTACTCATTCAAGGGTTTTTCTTTATTTTTACTATTTTCTACAAAACTATGAAATACCACATATGGAATCGTAGTAACCAAAAAAGTGTTAAACAAATCTAAATAGATTTTATATTTGAGATTCTTCAAATTGCCACCCTTTGCCTTGATGACAGCTTTGCACACTCTTGGCGTTCTCTAAATCAGCTTCACCTGGAATGCTTTACCAACAGTCTTGAAGGTGTTCCCACATATGCTGAGCACTTGTTGGCTGCTTTTCCTTCACTCTGCGGTCCGACTCTGAATCTGATTCAGCACTCCATCACTCTCCTTCTTGGTAAAATAGCCCTTACACAGCCTGGAAGTGTGTTTCGGGTCATTGTCCTGTTGAAAAACAAATGACAGTCCCACTAAGCCCAAACCAGATGGGATGGTGTATCACTGTAGAATGCTGTGGTAGCCATGCTGGTTAAGAGTAGATTGAATTCTAAATAAATCACTGACAGTGTCACCAGCAAAGCACTCCCACACCACAACATCTCCTCCTCCATGCTTTACGGTGGGAAACATACATGCAGAGATCATCCATTTACCCACACCACATCTCACAAAGACACGGCGGTTGGATCCAATAATCTCAGATTTGGACAACAGATCAAAGGATTTCCACTGGTCTAATGTCCGTTGCTCGTGTTTCTTGGCCCGAGCAAGTCTCTTCTTCTTATTGGTGTCCTTTAGTAGTGGTTTCTTTGCAACCATTCAACCATGAAGGCCTCATTCATACAGTCTCCTCTGAACAGTTGATGTTGAGATGTGTCTGTTACTTGAACTCTGTGAAGCATTTATTTGGATTGAAATTTCTGAGGCTGGTAACTCTAATGAACTTATCCTCTGCAGCAGAGGTAACTCTGGGTCTTCCATTCCTGTGGCGGTCCTCATGAGAGCCAGTTTCATCATAGTGCTTGATGGTTTTTGCGACTGCACTTGAAGAAACTTTCAAACTTCTTGAAATGTTCCGTATTGATTGACCTTCATGTCTTAAAGTAATGATGGATTGTTGTTTCTCTTTGCTTATTTGTGCTGTTCAGATCATAATATGGACTTGATCTTTTACCAAATAGGGCTATCTTCTGTATATCACCCCTACCTTGTCACAACACAACTGATTGGCTCAAAAGCATTAAAAAGGAAAGAAATTCCACAAATTCTCTTTTAAGAAGCCACACCTGTTAATTTAAATGCATTCCAGGTGACTACCTCATTTATTTAAAAATATATATATTTTACCTTTATTTAACTAGGCAAGTCAGTTAAGAACAAATTCTTATTTTCAATGACGGCCTAGGAACCATGGGTTAACTGCCTTGTTCAGGGGCAGAACGACAGATTTTTACCTTGTCAGCTCGGGGATTTGATCTTGCAACCTTTCAGTTACTAGTCCAACGCTCTAACCACTAGGCTACCTGTCGCTCATGAAGCTGGTTGAGAGAATGCCAAGAGCGTGCAAAGCTGTCATCAAGGCAAAGGGTGGCTACTTTGAAGAATCTCAAATATAAAGTATATTCAGATTCGTAAGACGTCACAGTATGAGACGTCACGTGAGACTGAAGAAAGGAAGTGTTATAGACGGAGAGGTTGAAGAGGGGTAAAGAGAGAGGGAGGGGGAAATGAACGCGGAGTGGAGGACAAGGAGAGGGAGAATCAGAGAGCAAGAGAGTGATTCAGAGAGAGGGAGGGAGATAGTGGGAGTGGAGGAGAGAGACTGGGAGCCAAGCCTAATGGCTCATGCAGCGGTGAGGGAGAGATAAATCAGCCCCTAAATCCATGTGCTGATGTATCAGGCCAGCCTGCCAAGCCCACTGTTGCCTGCACCTGCCTTGCTGTTCCTCTCTCTCTCTCTCTCTCTCTCTTCTCTCTCTCTCTCCTCTTCCTCTCTCTCTCTCTCTCTCTCTCTCTCTCTCTCTCTCTCTCTCTCTCTCTCTCTCTCTCTCTCTCTCTCCTCTCTCTTCTCTCTCGTCTCTCTCTCCTCTCTCTCTCTCTCTCTCTCTCTCTCTCTCTCTCTCTCTCTCTCTCTCTCTCTCTCTCCTCTCTCTCTCTCTCTCTCTCTCTCTCATCTCTCTCTCTCTCTCTCTCTCTCTCTCTCTCTCTCTCTCTCTCTCTCTCTCTCTCTCTCTCTCTCTCTCTCTCTCTCTCTCTCTCTCTCTCTCTCTCCATCATTCATGTTGTGTCACTGCCCCTCGCAGTTCCATTTTCCCAGTGTGAAGATTTGGGAGGGAGGGTAAGGTGGGGAGGGGGGAGAGAAGTGGGTGACCTGGTTTTTAAATGAAAGGTTGAGAGCAGTCTAGCAGTCTATACAAGCCTTTCCTATCATAAAATAACATGAAAGCTTATGTTCTAACCTGGCGCCAAGACTGATTTTTTATTCCTGGCTGTGTTGCCTGACCAAGATTACCTCTGGTCCCTAGTTATATAGCCCTATATAAACAATGTACTCCTGGAATAACTCCTGGCTCTAGTCATATATGCATAGGCACGACTAGATTAGAGGACGTCATTGCACCTCATTTTCTACATATTACCCACGAGCGACATGATCTGTTGAGCAGCGTGTTTACAATAATGGCTGAGTCGCGTAACACATGGCAAACGGCAGCAGCCCCACAAGTCAACGCAATGTCAGGGCCACTCAGGCATCAACACTCCCTTGTATTTGCACAGGTCATTGATTCCGCGGGATTGCGGCTGTAATTACACCCGAGCCAAAGGTTGAAATGATCTCAAGGCCGAGGGTTACTGAGCTACGGTAGGCGCTATAGGAATGTGAGGGTACGGTATGTGGGCAATGATCCTATTTTCTGTACGCTGATGCTTTCTTCACCGTTTCGCTCTTTTTCACAGTATCCCTCTTCTCACTTGCCAAGAAATGTTTGTCCATTGCATAGGTCTGTCTTCTTACCCTAATACCCACCATGTATTATTCTCCCATATTTCTGTATACGTCTCATTGATATATCTAGATGATTCTGTGTACTTTGGCCCTGGTGCCTTATATTCATGGTAGACCACAAGGAGGAGGACTGCTCCTGTTAGCAATGACGCTAACGCTGCTATTAATCTTGCGTGGGTAGACGCTGCTAAGAGTTATTTAAGCACAGCACAGCGTGACGTTGGATGAACATGCTGTTTTCCTCTTGTACTTGACTAATAACACCACCTCTGTTGATTATTCAGCCTATGTTTGTGACACCAGGCTTCTTCCTATGCTAGATGCTAGCTTACCTAGCCTTCAGGGAATGCAATGACGTTCCATTCATGAAAGCTGCCCATAGTGTTCATTTTGGACTTTCAAATGTAGTCATTTAATGGGACTTTACGTCGTGACACTGCATGACTGAGTTGAAATGGAAACGACACCCAACCAACCCTGCTAGCCTAGCCTGCTAGCCTGCCCGGTTAATGAAACCGCTTTCAGCTGTTCTATAGCATAAGTGGACAATGTTCTGACCCTGAACAGTGAGGGCTAGATGGTTGTTCCGCTGCTAGCTGAGTGCCACTTCAGAGATAATACTGTCCCCGACAGACTTGCCTGTCCATCGACGAGGCGGGGAACGTTAAAGAAACATAAATGAAACGCCGGCCCAAAGGAGTTTCTTTTTCTTTAAGAACAGGCTGCGATAGATTCACTGTGATGTTGTCATTTTCTATCTGCCACTGACCGCAGTCTGTCATTTACATTCAATTATACAATTGAGCCTGACATTTAGTTGTCACCTCCCTCCCAGTACACGACACCGACACCTCCGAGCAGGCCTAGCGCTGTCCAACAAGTCCCTTTATTTGGAAGGCTTGGCATTTGGACTATTCCCCAGTGCTGTAGCAGACAAAATCGCCTGTCAGTCTCTTATGACCAACGCTTGTTTTTTTTTTTCTGTCAGATTTCCTCTGCCAGTCTCTTTTACTCGCTCCCTCGCTCCTGTCTGCGCTGCTGAAAGTGTGTGTATGTCACAGAAAGCTGCTGTTTATCAGTGCTGGCCTGATTTGAAGAGTGTTAATTCATGTTCCCGAAGCGGGGGTCCGGCTTGCACAGCAATCACCTGGGAGTCGTAGACCAACTGTATGAGTATTGAACTAACTCTGATTAGACTCCCCACTTTGTGTAGGAACTTAGTAAGTGTGTGTGTGTTTGTGTGTGTGACTTACAGTAGCTACACCACAGTACATTTGTTTACTGCGCGTGCGTGTCACACTGCCTGCCAGCGTCTCTACACCACGGTGCAAAGTGTTATGGAACATTCCGTGAGTGCGGCACTTTCCCTGTCTGTGCGTGTGGCTCCTGGCTGGTGCGTTAATAGGAGCCGTTGGGACGGCTCAGGGGTGCTGTGTTCAACCTCGGCTCATTCCCTGATCAAAAGTTCTGACATTGGTTTGACACCGGTATAGTTCTCAGATCAAGATTGCAGGTGTGATGGCCCCTCCTATCCTTCAGAACAACAAACCTTTTGAAAGTTTTATTTTTTTTCCCCCCAGCCGTTACGCCAGCAAGGATACACAGTACAGGGTTACAACTTTCACCCAAGTCTCTGTCGTCACGGCGAGGATATTGCTTCGGGAGACCTGAGCGGCGTCTCGTCATGGAACAAACGTGTACAGGAAACACATTTCGGATTTCACCGATTTTATCAAGGAGTTATTATTGTTGAGTGGCAAATTATTGTAACAGAGTACCCGGGTTTGAGTGACATATCTTGAGAAAGAGAATGGGCCTTGGCTTCTTCCCTAAGCGCTGAGGCTCTCCATCTTAAGTGTAACCTCATACATTTGAAAACCTCCTCCAATCAGAAGCCAGCGCTCTCGCCACAGTCCGTGATGAATATTTCACAATTGAGTGAAGCCCGAGGTCATCCTCTTTTCCTTCCCTTTATCTCCTTTTGAAATGGCCTTGCCAACAGGAGGTGATGGCTCACTAATAGCCCGCAACTCCAGAGAAAATTGCCTGTCAATGGCGGTAATTGGGAGCGTAAGCCATTGTGTATAAGTGTCACTTGGTGGATTTGAACACCTCGTAGTGCCATTAAAAAGGGGACGTTGGCGGTAATATTGCCATTCCGATTCAGCCGTCGCCTGACAACCACCGCGATAGATGAGCCTTAGGGAGTTGATTCATTTCTTTATTTGCATTTTTGGTCAGATGTGGATGCCCTGGTTGTCCCTAATGCTGTTGGATTATTAAAGTCGATTGTCTTGATTGTGTCACGGCGTTCATTTGGACGTAATTGCATTGCACGGTAGGAGTACTTCTGCGGCAGCTTTGGAGCATACGATTACCCTTGCCATGTTACTCTGGAGTTCATTACTTTTCAACCCTGACACGTTACTAACACATTTGTCTCGCCCAGCAGTTGCCTTCCCTCTCTCTATTAGTCTATTTCTCTTCCTCTTTCCTCTAGCCTCTCACCACCCCACTTTCTCAGCCCCTCCCCTCCATCCTTCCTCTCTCTCTTCCCACTCTCCTCTCCTGCTCTCTTTCTCTCTCTCTCTCTATCTCTCCCCTCCCTCCTTCCTTGGTTAGCTGCAGGTAAGCTGGTCTGTAATTGTGGGATGAGAGGAGACCTGGAGCAGTGGTGCCATAATGCATCAGAGCCAGAGGTTTACTTCTACTCTCTCTGGTGCCCATCCCTTCTTCTCTCTTTTTATCTCTTCTTCTTTCTTTGTTCCTCTCCTCTTTTCCTCTCCTTCCCTCCCGTACCCTCCTGATAGCCTGTCCTCCTGCCTCCCCTCTTCTCCTCTCATCGGACTCCTAGACTCTGTCCGACAATCCCAATCCTAGACAGTGCTCTCCATCTCTACATTGTAACTTGATGTTTGGTGCAGAGCAAATGCATTTTGTCAATAAGGGATGTTGGACGTCTCCCATCTAAGATGATGTACCCCATACAGAGGCTTCATATACAGCAGGTAGCTTTGAAGTAGCTAGCGTAGCACTAATGCACAGTATGTGTTGTATGGTGCCCAGCCAGCTTTTCAATGAATGCATTGGGGCTTGCTCCGGGTTAGAATAAGTGTTGACTTGTAACTGGTGCTGGGGAGATGGAGAGCACTCTCTGGATGCCTGCTGGACCGGAGGGTGTTTTGATCTGAAGCCAGTGGAAGACATGGATAGTGTTTACTCTCTACCCCCCCCCCCCCAGCCATACTTCACCTTCATACAGTGGCTGCAATAAAAGCGGAAATTATACAGTAAAAAAATAAATGGATTTGCAAATGGTGGGAAGATGTACAAACGGTGGAAGGCATGCTGAATCAGGAAGTCCTAAAGGTGTGTAGGCAGATGTGCTTTTTTCTTTGATGAGGGTTTTGTGTAACAGAGGTGGTTGGGCGAACCACACTCGTGTGAAAAGGAACTTTGCATGAGATCTGAAGAACAGGATTTAGCTCATTAGGCTAGGACAGTCTGGTGACATGTAGGAGATGTCCTTTTACACTGCTCCTCTTCCCCTGTGTCAGCCCAGTCAACCACTGTCGCTCCACCCCTCCTCTCCTCCCACCTCACCCACTCTCTCATCTTCTAGATTCTTCTCTTATTTACAGGGTGTCATTTCTGTGGCCCTGCCCTGGACCGGATCAGGTCTGATTGAAGAAATCCATAATTGATGTTAAAGCAACAGTTCTAGGAAAAGCCCCCCTTTAACTCCAGCCACTGGCATGCTAGATGCTGTGCAGCTGCATTATTTAGTGTACTCCTCTTCCTTCTGGCTACAGACACACATGAGTTCCCCCTTCATGGGTTCAGCCAACAGAAGGAGGAAAGTACTTTTCTAAGGCCCTAGTTTTAAGAGCTCTGCCGTGGGCCATTTTGGCTGACTTCAACACCATGAACACATTCAGAGCATGGGTTAGGAGTTTTACCTGACCATCCTCCTGGCCCTATTCATTATGATATGGCCACTTCCAGACCAGACTACTCCTGTAGGTTTGAGTGAGCACGAGACGCAAGGCTAATACCTGCAACTGGATTCAAGCCTAATGTAATCAGGTAGCCTCGCTCTCCTTCTACTGTACCTGACAGCAGCGAGCTAGACTGCTTAGCGACCGCATTCCGCAGTGCCCATCAGCTCCCCCGGTAATGAAGATCAGCTCTGTCAGAACGAAGATCAGCATCTTCGGGAATGATGATCAGTTCCGTCAATGATGACAATCAGCTACTTCGGTAATGAGAATCAGCTACTTTGATAATGAGAATCAGCGCAGTCGGTAATGTAGTCAAGGGAGCAGCAGTAGCTGTGAAACGCTGCGGTGGCCATTTGTGCTAATGGACTACCGCACTTGGTGCAGCCTACAATATGTCCTCCTAGCATACAAATGCCAACACAGCCGACGTTTCACGTGGGAGTTATTGTGCACACAAAAGCACTCGGAAATGGGGCGAGAAAAATGTAACAGTATAATATCGGAAGACAACAGAATACATCTGTAGGCTTTGTGTGTAGTATTGTCGCCTCGTCCTTTGACGCATGTATCATTTTATTTTAAAGTGAGAACATTGGAACATTAGTGCTTTTGTGGCTGACAGAGCGTAGGCGCGGGGACAGGGAGGAGGAGAAGGAATGGAGAGAGGGAATAGAGAGGTAAATAGATAGGGAGGTGGAGCACAAATGTCCGGATTAGCCATTCGAGTCACTGATGTACACAAGGGGCACTTTCTGTGACCTCTTTCTGTTGGGGATGTGGGAAGCGGGGAGGCTTTCGCTAGGTGAGAGCTAGTACTGGTGCTGTGTGAGGTTTGCTCTCTGCTACCCAACTGAAACTCATAGGTTCATGGCCGCAGGAAGATGTTTAGGGATGGGGGTGCTGACGTTGTTTATTGTTATTAGTGTTATTACTGCATTGTTGGAAAGAGCGCTCAAGGTAAGAATGTCACTGTACTGTTTTACACCTGTTGTATTCTGTGTACGTGATGAATAAACTTTGAAACAGGAAATGAACATATAATGCCTCCCTCTCCCACACACTAGGACAATAGATAGAGGTACAGAACACGCACACCCAGCCACACACACACCCAGCCACACACACACCTAGCCACACACACACAGCCACACCCAACCCACACACACACACACACACACACACACACACACACACACACACACACACACACACACACACACACACACACACACACACACACACACACACACACACACACACACACACACACACACACACACACACACAACCACACCACACACACACACACACAGCCACACACACACACCCAGCCACACACACACACCCAGCCACACACACCCAGCCACACACACCCAACCACACACACACAACCACACACACACAACCACACACACACACCCAGCCACACACACACACACACACACAACCACACACACACAACCACACACACACACCCAGCCACACACACACACACACACCCAACCACACACACACCCAGCCACACACACACCCAGCCACACACACACCCAGCCACACACACACAGCCACACCCAACCACACACACACACACACACACACACACACACACACACACACACACACACAGCCACACACACACACACCCAGCCACACACACACACACCCAGCGACACACACACCTAGCCACACACACACACACCCAGCCACACACACACACACCCAGCCACACACACACCCAGCCACACACACACCCAGCCACACACACACCCAGCCACACACACACCTAGCCACACACACACACACCCAGCCACACACACACACACACAACCACACACACACACACACCCAGCCACACACACACACCCAGCCACACACACACCCAGCCACACACACACACACCCAGCCACACACACACCCAGCCACACACACACCTAGCCACACACACACACACACACCCAGCCACACACACATACAATTTATTCTACATCACCCTCAATTACAGTTTCATAACTTTATCGAACAACTTGCCTGTCATATTCGAGGGGAAAGTAATGATAGTGTAACGAAGCAGGCGTGTGCGTCACTGGAGCCTGGCGTTGGAACAGAGAACGCCTCCAAGGCCTGACATGAGTGAATTAAGGACACGGAGACAACCGGAGATCCAATCCAAACCCTGCTTTGCTTTTATCCCTGAGCTGAGTAAGCTCCACTATCACATCTCTCTCTGCAGAGATGGCGATTTCAGAGTAATAAAACCACAAATTAAGCAAATAAGCCAGCGAAGGGAAGTGGCTAGCAGTGGAGTGCAGAGGGTGGAGAGGCGGCGAGTCAATAGGTCATTGATTTTGAGGTGCAGGATGTTGGCGAAAATACTAAGTACAGGCTTCCTGGCCTCCATTAACAGAAAGAAGAGCGAAGCTTCCCACAACGAGGCCATCCATTTCCTGAAGATGAGTGTGTGTGTGTGTGTGTGTGTGTGTGTGTGTGTGTGTGTGTGTGTGTGTGTGTGTGTGTGTGTGTGTGTGTGTGTGTGTGTGTGTGTGTGCGCGTGTGCGTGTGCGTGTGCGTGTGCGTGTGCGTGTGCGTGTGCGTGTGCGTGTGTGCGTGTGTTTGGTGGTGAAGCAGCCCTCTCAGGATTCTGAGGTTGTGCAAGGTGTGCTTTGTATTCTAATCCAGACCTGTAATTTACAGGCTTAGAGCAGCTATTGCCTGCTGCGGGGCACACACATGAACAAACACACACACACACACACACTTTTTTCACTAGGGCAAATCCCAACTCCAGACCATTATATATCAGCCTAGAGGGGCAGTAGTAAAATGTACTTGGCCATAGTTGTAGAGCCTTTACTATTTCCTCATGCTTCAATTTTATTGGCTGTGCAGTTTTCTAGCGTTGCCTACACTGTTTACTAGTATCGACTGGGTCATTAGCTACCTCTGAGGTGCTCACCAGTTTAAGTGAGTATTGCGTTCACATATCCCTTGATGAGAAGGATATCCGGTACAAGGGGTGAAAGCCTTACCTTACATACAGGTACTGGCAAGCCAGCTGGATTACCAGAGACAGGAGGAAGCTAAAAGAGTGGCACTTCAGAGCGAGCATAATGGAGGAACTGCTGTATGGGCTACACGGTGTCTGACATTCACCGAGACCTCCCGCCATCTCTGCAGAGATAAGGACATACCCCCCTTGGCTGCTATAACAGCCTCCAGTCTTCTGAGAAGGCTTTCCACTAGATGTTGGAACATTGCTGCAGGTACATGCTTCCATTCAGCCACAATAACATTAGTGAGGTTGGGCACTGATGTTGTGCGATTAGGCCTGGCTCGCAGTCGGTGATCCAATTCATCCCAAAGCTGTTTGATTGAATCATTTCTGTATGGACCTTGCTTTGGGCATGGGGGAATTGTCATGCTGAAACAGGAAAGGGCCTTCCCCAAACTGTTGCCACAAAGTTGGAAGCACAGAATCATCTAGAATGTCATTGTATGCTGTAGCGTTAAGATTTCCCTTCACTGGAACTAAAGGGCCTAGCCCGAACCATGAAAAATAGCCCCAGACCATTATTCCTCCTCCACAAAACTTTACAGTTGGCACTATACATTCGGGCAGGTAGCATTCTCCTGGCATCCGCCAAACCCAAATTCATCCGTCTGACTGCCAGATGGTGAAGTGTGATTCATCACTCCAGAGATCGTGTTTCCACTGCTCCAGAGTCCAATGGCGGCGAGCTTTACACCACTCCAGCCGATTGCGCATGGTGATTTTAGGCTTGTGTGCGGCTGCTCGTTCATGGAAACCCATTTCATGAAGCTCCCGACGAACAGTTCTTGTGCTGACGTTGGTAGTGAGTGTTGTAACCGAGGGCAGACTATTTTTACACTCGGCGGTCCTGTTCTGTGAGCTTGTGTGGCCTGCCACTTTGTGGCTGAGCCGTTGTTGCTCCTAGACGTTTCCACTTACAATAACAACACGTATAGTTGACCGGGGCAGCTCTAGCAGGGCAGAAATTTGATGAACTGACTTGTTGGAAAGGTGGCATCCTATGACGGTGCCACGTGGAAAGTGGCACGGGCGACGGCGACGTTAACCCGAGAGCGCGGGATTTAAGTGTCTGCCAGTGTGTGAAATTGGAAACGAGAATGGCGGCGTGTGGCTGTGATTTTGCCTACGTCAAGCTGTGGAATTGTAGAACGCACCAATACGGAGCGTTACAACGCGAGTACAGCTGCCTGTGGAAAATGTCGTGGTACACTTGCAGTGTCAGAATTGTTTAGCTGAGGTCTTGTAGGACTGCTGTCGTCATATGTAGACCAATAGAGGCAAACTGATCTGTTTGCGTGGTCACTTTAGTGGAGGTGCTAAGCTGACAGGAATCCCCCCCCCCCCTCGCACTCTAGTTGTTGCAGTGTTGTGTCTTCAGCTCTTGTCCACATGCGTGGCATTATGTCTGGGGCGGCAGGTAGCCTACTGGTTAGAGTGTTGGGCCAGTAACCGAAAGGTTGCTAGATCGAATCCATGAGCTGACGAGGTAAAAATCTGTCGTTCTGCCCCTTAACAAGGCATTTAACCCAAGCCAAATATGTTCTTAAATGACTTGCCTAATTAAATAAAAATGAATGTCTCCTCCAATCAATGAAAGTCTGGGTAGAAAGTGGGTGTGCTGCCTGATGCTTGACATGCTGACTACTTGAGTGATCAAGACTGGTAACAACTGAGCACCGAGGAGACTGACAAGGCTGTGTCCCCCTGCTCTCCTTTCTCTCCTTCCCTTCATCATCTGTCTGGTGTGCCTCTTGCGGGGGCAGAAAGCCTGTTGGTATCGACCCGCCCGGCAGCCAGATGAGGTGACAGAATTAAGAGATAGGAATTAATTGGGCAGCGGCCGTGTCAGCCCACAACACTGATATTTGTCACAGTGAAGGAAGCAATGGGCTTTCAAACATCCACCATCCAGCCACAGATGGAACAGACCCCTCAATGAAAAGACTTTTCCAAGGCTTTTGTTCTGTAGGCATGGAAGAGGTTGTCGATAATGGAGGGGGAGAAACCTGGGTCGTGTTCAGGAAACGTTTTGAAAGGTTTTGAAACGGGTTGGCACTTCCTAAACTTGTCCAGTAAGAATATAGATTGTTTTCTGATGCATAATGTTTTTCTACAGTGAGTCCAACATTTTCCCCATTCAAGACTAATTGGTATGATTCGAAATATGAACATTTTTTTTCTTTTTTTCTATTCCTGGTTCTTGGCTGAGATCCTCCGGCACCAGTTGGTATGGTATGTGGATGTTGATATTGCTCATTAGAATTCTGTTTATGACAGTTGTGTCACAGTAAAGGCAACAGCACGTCAACAACACGTCAACAACAGGGTCACCAAGTTCCTTCTGACTCACTACTTCATATTTTTCCAGCTAATTAATATACTTTGTGGATCGCTCTGTCCCCTACTTTTCTCCTTTGCGCGCTCGTCTCACTCCACCTACCCACCCACCACTTCTCTCTCTCTCACACACACTCTCTATCCCTCTCGTTCCTTCTCTCGTCCTTCAGGAAAGGTGGAAACATCAGGGGCATGTTAACAGAAATAGCATCTCATGTATCATCACCACGCATCCACTTTCTCCCGCTCTCCCATCCTTCCTCGCCTTTCTCGCTCTCCATCTCTCTTTGTCTCCTAAATGAAGGGCAGCTTGAACAGCGGAGAGAGTTAACCTACTGTGTGTTCTCACTGACTTACTGTACACTATGTATTCAACTTATCCAGTTCTCAAAGTCAATCATACCTAGAACTCTAAGGTATTTACACCTGTGGTTAAACAATAGTGTAATCAATTGCTATCACTTTATTGTCAGTTGTGATATCAATCTTATCCCTTTCTTTGTCTTTCTTTCTTTCTTTCTTCCTTTTCCTTTACTTTCCCTTCCTTTTTCCTCTGTAGGTCTCCATCCTACCTTCAACCCCAACCCGCTTTCCATTCCCCCTATTCCTTCTCTCCCCTCTCCCCTATTCCTTCTCTCCCCTCTACTCTCTCCCTCCTTCCATCCCCTCCTTCCTTCTCTCCTCTCACCTCATTCTTGGTGCCTGTTAGTTGTTGTCAGGGACTTGCTGAGCAGGCTGTTGTCACAGGGTGACACCTCTGTGTGATAAGAGTGGACAGACCTTGGATTACACATGGCAATGATCACAAATGTCCAATGCTTAGCAAGAGCACACATACTGATGGGACGCACACACACACGCAGGCACACACACACACACACACATTGATAGGACATGCCTGAGCTGAATGGTGGATAATATAACAACACACGTGTGCACAACAGCCACATACACACACACATGTACAGTGCCTTCGGAAAGTTTTCAGACCCCTTAACCTTTTCCACATTTTGTTAGGTTACAGCCTTATTCTAAAAGTGATTAAATTGTTTTTTCCCTCATCAATCCATACACAATACCCCATAATGACAAAGCAGAAACAGGTTATTAGAAATGTTTGCTGATTTAAACTTTTTTTTTTAAACTGCAAAATCAAACATTTACATAAGTATTCAGACCCTTTACTCTGTACTTTGTTGAAGCACCTTTGGCAGCCTCGAGTCTTCTTGGGTATGACACTACAAGCTTGGCACACCTGTATTTGGGGAGTTTCTCCATTTCTTCTCTGCAGATCCTCTCAAACTCTGTCAGGTTGGATGAGGAGCGTTGCTGCACAGCTATTTTCAGGTCTCTCCAGAGATGTTCGATCGGGTTCAAGTCCGTTCTCTAGCTAGGCCACTCAAGGACATTCAGAGAGTTGTCCCGAAGCCACTCCTGCATTGTCTTGGCTGTGTGCTTAGGGACATTGTCATGTTGGTAGGTGAACATTTGTCCCTGTCTGAGGTCCTGAGAGCTCTGGAGCAGGTTTTCATCAAGGATCTCTCTGTACTTTGCTCTGTTCATCTTTGCCTCGATCCGTACTAGTCTCCGAGTCTCTGCTGCTGAAAACATCCACAGGGCATGAGGCCACCACCATGCTTCACCGTAGGGATGGTGCCAGGTTTTCTTCAGACGTGGCGCTTTGCATCTGAATGCCAAAGAGTTCCATCTTGGTTTCATCAGACCAGAAAATATAGTTTTTTCATGGTCTGAGAGTCTTTAGGTGCCTTTTGGCGAACTCCAAGTCGGCTGTCATGTGCTTTTTACTGAGGAATGGCTTCCATCTGGCCACTCTACCATAAAGGCCTGATTGGTGGAGTGCTGCAGAGATGGTTGTCCTTCTGGAAGGTTTGTCATTATGGGGTATTGTGTGTAGATTGAGGAAAACGTATATTTTAGAATAAGGCTGTAACGTAACAAAATGTGGAAAAAGGGAAGGGGTCCGAATACTTTCCCGAATGCACTGCACATGGACACACACACACACATGGTTGCGCAACTCACGGTGACATGTTACAGTGCATCATAAGAAAGAGTCCCGTCGGAGGGGTGCGTGGTTGCTTGTGACTGCTGAGAGTTCTTTAGGACATCATTGATGTGGCATCATTACGTTACTTTTATTCCAAGGACACAGTGATTCTCTTCCAGGGGCCACTTCTATCCCTTCTCCTCTGAGCAGCTAGACCTTCCACCACCAACCAAGACGCAGCACTGACATTCAGCCTCCATGCTAATCACCATGCTTTTACAGCCATTAAAGATAATTGTACTGCCGTCAAATTGTTGGTATGCAGATGGTGTGTGTGGAGCATGACCAGCACACACAGGTAAACAATGACACACACGTACACACACACACCTGCCATCTGCCTCCATGTACACACCCACACCATCCGTATTTCTACCTTTACGGCTGTCATCCAAGCTTGACGACACCGCTAATCCACAAATGAAGATCTGATGGGCTCCGGGTTCCTTTGAGCCTCCCGCCTCGGCTGCCTTGCCCCGCTGAGGGAGCCACAATAACAGCCGAGCGAATAATTATTCTTAATGGGGAGCGGTAATTGGAAATAGCAACTTCATTAGTGAGTGACAGAAGCAGGTGATAAGACGGGGGAATACTTCTGTCGCAACCCATCCTAGAAACTCATTATCCTGTGCCTTATTATAACTCTCTTCTTTGAGTTGGGGTCGTTTTTTAAGAGTAGCGTGTGCTTGTTTGATAGATCCACACTCCCTTGGATATGTCAAGGAGGCGAGGTGCTCAGTCTTGTCGAGGTAGAACTGTGTCACGAACGTCTGTGATCGTGAGGGAGTCATTCACATGACCATGGCGTACACTCCGCAGATTTCTACCATACTAGTCATTTAGCATTAGCTGAAACTGTTATACAGTGTTGTGGTCAACTCCAAACTGGCCCCTACCCCCTAGGCACTCTTGCAGATCAGAAGGCAAGGTGAATTAATTGCCATACAACTTGAACCTATCAGATCATTGAGGATGTACAGTGCCTAGGGGTTAACAGGTAGGGGTTGATTTGGAATTAATTACTGCCCTCAGGTGCCTTGTTATTGTTCAACTACTTGATCTTTCACCTGGAGTAAGGATTAATTCATTTCATGACTGACTGATTGACTGATGTCAGCCTATTGATCAGTAGGGGACATAATTACTAGTACAGACTTTGGGATAACAAGGATTAGTATAGAGCTTCCGCTTTCAAGGAGCTTCCGCTTTCAAGGGTAGAGCTTCCGCTTTCAAGGAGCGGGACTCTATCCCGGACGCTTATAAGAAATCCCACTATGCCCTCCAATGAACCATCAAACAGGCAAAGTGTCAATACAGGACTAAGATTAAATCCTACTACACCGGCTCTGATGCTCATCGGATGTGGCTGGGCTTGCAAACTAATACGGACTACAGAGGTAAGCCCAGCCGCGAGCTGCCCAGTAATACGAGCCTACCGGATGAGCTAAATTACTTCTATGTGCCCTTCGAGGCAAGCAACACTGAAGCATGCATGAGAGCACCAGTTGTTCTGGATGACTGTATGATCATGCTCTCCGTAGCCGATGTGATTAAGACCTTTAAACAGGTGAACATTCACAAGGCCGCAGGGCCTCTGAAAGCCTTGATGTTCATCAGTCCATGTCTTAGCATGGACTGATGAACATCAAGACTTTCAGAGATACTTTTGTAACCCTTTCCAGCTTTATGCAAGTCAACAATTCTTAATCTTAGGTCTTCTGAGATCTCTTTTGTTCGAGACATGGTTCACATCAGGCAATGCTTCTTGTGAATAGCAAACTCACATTTTGTGAGTGTTTTTCATAGGGCAAGGCAGCTCTAACCAACATCTCCAATCTCGTCTCATTGATTGGACTCCAGGTTAGCTGACTCCTGACTCCAATTAGCTTTTGGAGAAGTCATTAGCCAAGGGATTCACATACTTTTTCAACGTACACTGACAATGTTTAAATGATGTATTCAATATAGACAAGACAAATACAATAATTGGTGAGTTAGTACTTTAAGCACACTATGTTTGTTTATTGTTGTGACTTAGATGATGATCAGATCAAATTTGATGACCAATTTATGCAGAAATCCAGGTAATTCCAAAGGGTTCACATACTTTTTTTTGCCACTGTAGGTTTTGTTTATGTTTTACTGGTAATGAGGACATGTGTAAATGCCAACAAAATTACTTTTTGGTCTGTGTGTGTGTGTGTGTGTGTGTGTGTGTGTGTGTGTGTGTGTGTGTGTGTGTGTGTGTGTGTGTGTGTGTGTGTGTGTGTGTGTGTGTGTGTGTGTGTGTGTGTGTGTGTGTGTGTGTGTGTGTGTGTGTGTGTGTGTGTAACCTTTATTTAACTAAGCAAGTCAGTTAAGAACAAATTCTTATTTACAATTACGGCCTATACCGGACGAAGCTGGGCCAACTGTGAGCCGCCCTATGGGACTCCCAATCATGGCCGGATGTGATACAGCCTGGATTCGAACCAGGGACTGTAGTGACGCCTCTTTCGCTGAGATGCAGTGCCTTAGACCTCTGTGTGTGTGTGTTAGCTATTTAACTGTACTAGAATGTTATAAAGGCCGCAAAAAAAATTATATCGGTTCTCTGCATCATTTTGTTTTGGCAAGGAAAATATTGGATATCGGTATCGGCTAAAAATGTCATATTGGTGCATCTCTAGTTCATTATATGTAGCATGTCTATGGAAGATAACAAATCCAATGGTCTAATCATTGGAAATAAGCATTGCCTCAATTCTTACCCTTCGGCGTTGACAGCACATTGGGTAAAAGTAACACAGTGGAGTGAAAATAAATAAAGAAATGTAGAAGCGAAATGAGGAAAGAGAGCGGCAGAGAAGTGGAGAGGACTCATTAGGCCGTGTGTTAATCTGTGCGTGGGGTGTGGAGTGGATGGGCTTTTGTAGCCGTCAATTACCTAACGATGTGCTCTCCTCGTCAGGGCTGTTAGAGATGGCTGGAGGGGACTGGCAGGGGAGAGAGAGAGAGAGAGAGAGAGAAAGAAAGAGAGAACACTTGTAATGGAGTGGCACTAGCAGCAGCCCAGAGAGAGAGAGAGAGAGAGAGAGAGAGAGAGAGAGAGAGAGAGGAGAGAGAGGAGAGAGAGAGAGAGAGAGAGAGAGAGAGAGAGAGAGAGAGAGAGAGAGAGAGAGAGAGAGAGAGAGAGAGAGAGATGAGAGAGAGAGAGAGAGAGAGAGAGAGAGAGAGAGAGAGAGAGAGAGAGAGAGAGAGAGATGAGGAGAGAGAGAGGAGAGAGAGACGAGAGAGAGGAGAGAGAGAGAGAGAGAGAGAGAGAGAGAGAGAGAAGAGAGAGAGAGAGAGAGAGAGAGAGAGAAGAGAGAGAGAGAGAGAGAGAGAGAGAGAGAGAGAGAGAGAGAGAGAGAGAGAGAGAGAGAGAGAGAGAGAGAGAGAGAGAGAGAGAGAGAGAGAGAGAGGCTAACAGTTTGTGTTTTCTGGGGTTAAATGAACACCACACAAGAGTAGACGCCTATGAGTGGGCCTCTTAAATAAACCAATGGGGCTGAAGTAGGCCTATATTGAGGAGAGGAAGCTTAGAGGAACTCTGCCACACAAAAGGTCACAGATTGTGCAGACTCTGCATTCGGACACAGTGAAATAGCACTGTGGTCCTGGGGCCATTCTCTCTCCTCTCCATCCTCTCCCTGCATGTCCCAACATAGAGCAATCTAGTAATGCGACAATTATCTTGGCTGGTGACCTTTGACATGTCCATGTTGGTTCCTATCCCCTGAGGGGTCAGATAGGGGGAGGTGGGGGGTGAGTTAGGGGGACAGGCACGACAGTGACATATGTCCAACCCTGGGGCTCCATGCAATGCAACAGCTGCCACCGCCAATCCCCCAAACAGTCCACAGGCATCGTTTAAGAGCATACTGTGATCTGAGTTGATACACACACTCAAGCATGCACACACACACACACACACACAAAGGCTGGAACAGTTTTTAGTGCTGTGGGGTGAATCGTCACGTGTACAGCATGTATGACGCATCCAGTCATTATCAGTTGGTTTCAGGAGGTTTAGGGGACGTTTCTTGGACCTAAAAGACATCTTGACTACGGGCTAAAACACGTGTCATTGCTTGACTAATCCAAGATGGCGGAGGTAGCCAGGCGACTGTCGCATCCGTCCTGATTGGAATTCACATTGATCTTCTCCCGGATCAATCCTGCCTAATAATGTACTGACATTTGAGAGGAGTGCCTCCCCTTGGCTCTCCATGTGTATATGGGCGCGTGTTTGGCTGTGCGTGAGTGTGTGTGTGTGTGCGTGCTTGCACACGCTCGCGTACGTGCGCAAGTGTGTGTGAGAGCCTGTGT
The DNA here is from genome assembly GCF_029448725.1 of Salvelinus fontinalis. Classification (NCBI taxonomy): domain Eukaryota; kingdom Metazoa; phylum Chordata; class Actinopteri; order Salmoniformes; family Salmonidae; genus Salvelinus; species Salvelinus fontinalis. The sequence continues at coordinate 13,003,087 of NC_074700.1, forward strand.
CTCTGTGTGTGTGCACACTTGCATGAGTAGCTGTGCGTGTGTGTGTGGGCCTACATCTTTGTGTGTGTGTGTGTGTGTGTGTGTGTGTGTGTGTGTGTGTGTGTGTGTGTGTGTGTGTGTGTGTGTGTGTGTGTGTGTGTGTGTTTCTCCTCTTCCTTGCTCTCAAAGGGGCTCAAATGAGCATTAGCACTTGGCGGCGGCTCTGCTTTGCTGACTTGCTTCATGATCAGTGTGTCAGTGATCTATCAGAGAGGGGGGTAGCCCTTGAGCACCATTGATCTCTCCCCCAGCCTGCAGAATGTGCATATATCCCACTCATATATCACAAGCCCCGACTCTTTATCAAGACAGATGGATGAAACATAGCGGGAACGAACCTGCGTTACCGACATTAAATATTTCCGGGATACTTGGCGCCTGATTTATGGACACATAACATGTCAGCAGCAGTCCGTTCAAGCAACTTTTCAACGTGAATGCGAACTGTGATGCGGCATGTCGGCATATAAAATAACCTGGAAATGAGAATATCTGTGAATGTCTTAGGATGTTGAACACATCAGAGTTTAGAACCAGGATCCAATGTTTAGAAGTAGGTCTTTCTTCAATCTAAATGGAGGAGAGTGTCTCTCCCTCTCTCTCATCCCTTTCTCTCTCCCTCTCTCGGTCTCTCTCTCATTCTCTCTCTCTCTCCCATTCTCCACCACTCTCTTTCTTGCTTTCGTTCTCTCTCTCTCTCTCCCTCCCTCTCCCCAGTCCCCCTCCCCCAGTCCAGTTCCACAGTAAAAGGCTTCTGTGTGTAGTCGTGAAGGTCTGTTAATTACCATGTCATCCCCTGACAGTCAGCCATGAGTTTTTAGGGAGATGGCTAGTAGCAGCAAATTAAAAGTTAGCCAAGGCCTGTCATCTCCTGTCATCACCATATAATGACAGGGATAGAGGGAGGGATGGAGATGGAGAGAGGGGAGTGTGTGTGCGTGCTTGTGTATCTGTATGTGTGTGGGTGAGTGTGAAAGAAAGAGTGAGAGTGAGAACGAGAGAGCGAGAGAGATTTCCTGTTTACCCCCATGCTGCAGGATCAGCCAGCCTAATGGAAAATACATGTCATCTGTCTCGGCCCTGCGTTGTCAGGGTTGGTGGAGCTGTCCGTCCAACCATGGTGCTGAAACTCAGATAGCAGAGCGTTGCTACTGCTGTGCTATCCTCAGTGGGGAGGCCCTAGTGTTGTTTATCCCTGTCTGGCCCTGTGTTTGCGCAGCGGGTGAGAACCACACAGCATGGCCTGGGGGAGCTGTCCATCACAGCCTGTGCTGAAACTTGGAACATCACTCCAGAGGACCAGGGAGCTTGAGGCTGGAGCTATGGGTTTCTCTCCACAACAGGGCAACACATACATTAGGTTTCAACTCTCAGAAAGGGAGCTATGGGTCTCCCCTATAACAACACAAACCTTAGGTTGAAAAACTTTTGTCTGTTAACTGATATTGTAAGCTTTGTTCCAAATGGCACCCTATACACTACTTTTGATGAGGGCCCATAGGGCTCTGGTCAAAAGTAGTGCACTATGTCGGAAAAAGGTGCCAGTTGGAAATCGTCCATAGGCTGGCTGCTTAGTTCATGGTCTTAGATTGGAAGCTGATGTGCTGTGATTTATCATCTATCTTTAAATGATATACTGCATGCATGAGGGCGGTTTTGTGTACAATGAAAAGAAAAGTCAGGAGGTTCACACACTCCACACTCCCTTTAGACACACACACTGCGCTCTCCCCTCCCTGGTCACTACACCCCCCCCCCCCCCACAGTCCCTTATTTCCCCCTTATCTCACTGACTTTCAATCGCAGAGACAATTTGCTGGTAGAGAAGCCCCACACTGGCTGGAGATGAAGCCAGCTCCTTGTGTCTACCCCTATCTTCCCTCCTTTCACCCGGTAGCATTTCAAAGAAAGAGAAAAACATGCTTGACTTGTCCATGGATCGATTCTTTTGCGAGTCTGTTGGAGATGATCAAGTGAGCAAAGTGAGGTGTAGAATCACTGATCTACAAGTAGTATTCACTGCCAAATAATAGGATTTGTACAATTAAGATTCGCAGAGCTAAGTCTTCCATGGTTTAGGCAATCCCCCCCCACCAAATACACACGCACAACTAGACACTGATTGATTGATTGGTTGGTTGATTGGAGACAGCCTCTGTGTCAATTACAGAGCAATTCCTAGAATGTTCTACCTGCAGCAACACAAGTGGACAATGCTGGAAATACTGGTAGAAGCACAGTGCCTCAAAGAGTGCCCCAGAACTCATGGCCCTACTCAGTCATTCACTTGCAATGACTGCTCAGTGGTGTCCATATGGGGTAATGTGGAGACAAACTGAGAAAGTATTTTATGTTTTTTGCTAATTAGAAACATCCCCAGATGATGTTGTGTGAGAGAGACCGAACGAAAAAAGTAAATAAAAAAGAAAGAGGGGAAGAAATAGAAAAATAAAGTAATGTTTGCCCACACAGTCTCTCTCTCTCTCTCTTTCTTGATCAATAAACCGACATGATCAGTAAAGCAGTGCAGAACTCTACACTCTCGCTCTCCCTCGTCATCTTAACTCAATTCTCCATCCTTCCCCATTCTCTATCTCTAACATCCTCTCTCTCTTTCTCTCGCTCCCCCGTTCTCCCCCCCTCACTCTCTCCATCTCTATCCCTCTCTCTCTATCCCTCTCTTTCTCTCTCTATCACTCTCTCACAATCTCCAACTCTATCCATCTCTCTCTCTCTCTCCCTATCTCTCTCTCTCTCTCTCTCTCTCTCTCTCTCTCTCTCTCTCTCTCTCTCTCTCTCTCTCTCTCTCTCTCTCTCTCTCTCTCTCTCTCTCTCTCTCTCTCTCTCTCTCTCTCTCTCTCTCTCTCTCTCTCTCTCTCTCTCTCTCTCTCTCTCTCTCTCTCTATTTCTATGGATTCTTCGGTTACATTGAGCTGATTTCTGACGTGCTGTTTGTTCTTTTTCCGTATTTCTGCATTGTTTTAGTGTTTCACCATAGTGAAGGAGTAGGCTCAGGATTTCAAATAAAGCTCAAATATACTGTTTAGATTTTCTACTGGCAAGTTTACACCTTCACTACTACAGTGAAACGTTTTATCCAGGAAATTGTCTAAAATTGATTGAATTTGTTGTTGCCTAATTGTTTTTTGGTAGGTTTCCACACTACTTTCCTCCCATTCATAGCATTTCTTAATATTATTCAGTTCCTTTGGCTCATGATTGAGTAATGTTCTGTCCAAGTAGACTGTGATTTTTCTGTGATCTGATAGGGGTGTCAGTGGGCTGACTGTGAATGCTCTGAGAGACACTGGATTGAGGTCAGTGATAAAGTAGTCTACAGTACTACTGCCAAGAGATGAGCTATAGGTGTACCTACCTTAGGAGTCCCCTCAAAACCTTTCATTGAGTATGTTCATGTAACGGATGTGAAATGGTTGGCTAGTTAGCGGGTGTGCGCTAGTAGCATTTCAATCAGTTACGTCACTTGCTCTGAGACATTAAGTAGGGTTGCCCCTTGCTCTGCAAGAGCCGCGGCCTTTGTGGAGCGATGGCTAACGATGCTTCGTGGGCAACCGTTGTTGATGTGTGCAGAGGGACCCTGGTTCGCGCCCGTGTCGGGGCGAGGGGACGGTTTAAAGTTATACTGTTACATTGGTGCCGTGACCCGGATCACTGGTTGCTGCGGAAAAGGAGGAGGTTGAAAGGGGGGTGAGTGTAACGGATGTGAAATGGCTAGCTAGTTAGCGGGTGCGCGCTAGTAGCATTTCAATCAGTTACGTCACTTGCTCTGAGACATTAAGTAGGGTTGCCCCTTGCTCTGCAAGAGCCGCGGCCTTTGTGGAGCGATGGGTAACGATGCTTCGTGGGCAACCGTTGTTGATGTGTGCAGAGGGTCCCTGGTTCGCGCCCGTGTCGGGGCAAGGGGACGGTTTAAAGTTATACTGTTACATACATACCCAGCGTGCAACAGAGCTGCAGGAGTTGTGACCCGTTTTTGTTGTCGTAGTTGTCCCTAGGGGGGCATATGGGGGAAGGAATGCTGTCACCTCCAGGCAGGTGTTTGTCCCGCTGTGTGCTCAGGGTGTCAGGCTCTTGTCCAGTTCTGGCATTTAGGTCGCCACCGACTAGTTAGTACATGTCCCTGGGCCTGGAAATGATTGATTTCCCCCTCCAGGATGGAGAAGCTGTCTTCATTAAAGTATGGGGATTCTAGTGGGGGGGTATAGGTAGCACACAGGAGGACATTTTTCTCTGTTGAGATCATTTCCTTTTGAATTTCTAGCCAAATGTAACATGTTCCTGTTTTTATTAATTGAATAGAGTGAGTTAGGTCTGCTCTATATCAAATTAGCATACCCCCTGAGTCCCTTCCCTGTTTCACACCTGGTAGTTTGGTGTAATGGACTACCAGCTCTCTTAAACCTAGAGGGCAACCAGTGGGTCCGTCTCCTCTATACCATGTTCTTGTAGGATGACAATGCCTGTATTTCTGATTTATTTGGTGAAGTCCTAGTTCCTGCTCTTTAGGCCAAAGGCAGATGACCTCAGGCCTTGGATAGTCCAGGATGAGATAGAGAAGGCTTTGTGTTCCATAAAATGTACAATGTTGTTAGTCGTGTGGTTTGGCCTCAGACCAGTAAGTTTAAGCAGAGCCTGCTCTCTCTCCCTCTCGCTCTGTAACACCTTGGGGAGTGGCAGCTACATTATTTTCGCCTGTGTTTCTGTCTGGGTCGTCTGGCAGCTGATGGCAGAGAAGACGTGTGGTGGGGGTGACAGCCACAGTTAAACAGTCTGTCGTCTGGATCCTCGCTATTGTTTGAGTTATTAGTGTACTTGTCGCTCTCTGCAACACTCATCGGGGCTTTGGTCAAAAGTAGTGCACTACGTAGGGAAAAGGGTGCCACTGGGCACGCAGCCTATGTGTTGATGTGCCTCTCTGTATGGAAAGAGCATATGACATTCTCAAGGCACTGTTCCAATTACTTTACCTCTGTGGTCGTGCCTACACCCAAGGTTATAGCTACCTGAGCCTCCACAAAGCTTCAAATCATCTTTGAACAGAGCAACATGGCCACTGACACATAATTACTTTAGAGTTTGATCATAGATCCCTGCACTCGTTACCAATGCCCCGGGAGACACTGTTGCACCCATTGGACTGTGATCATAACCATTCTAGTTATTCTATCTCTAGACCGCAGTGAGAACACAGTCCCCCGAGGCACCTCTGCTGACATTTAGCGCCGCTGAAAAGAGAAGAGCGAGGAAAATAAAGGACAAGAGATGGAGGGGCTGGGGGAAGAATGAAGGAACGGCAGCTCGATAATGGGCCCCCGAAGATGAGATGATAAAGGAGGGCTGGAAATGTCAGGCGTGAGCTGCATATGCAAACAGGTAGAGAATGTCAGGGAGGCGGGAGGCAAGACAGCCCCATTGGGCCATTCCCCTGTCGTTAACAGCATTCTTGTGTCCCGTGGCACTGCCATTGGCCTTAATTGCCTGAGGGGGTGTGACCTGGTCAATCAGTCTTGAAGAATCATAAGGTAGTGGGATGAGACTGCACTGAGACCATTCGGTGGGACTGTCACAAAGTAAGTAAGATCACAAAAGGGAGATTGCAAATGCTTCACTGCAGGGTACGCGAACCCTTCGAATGGATCTCTACCTCAAGCCTTTATCCTGAAACACATTCTAAATGGATAGTGGTGAGCAGGGATCCATACACACCAGGGATATCTTCCCCTCTTCATTGTGGCATTACAGTTGCCTGACCTAGCTGTGTTGGGAAGCCCGTATTGCTTTACAGCCTGTGTTTTTGCATGTCCAATACTTTAGGCAGTCTGCGGAGGTGGAGAACTCCCTAGCTCTGTAATATCGGGGCGCTATGGAGATCACAGCAGCACCTCTCTGTGCCCCACTGACAGGCCACAAAATGAGATAGGCTGTATCCTGCTGGTGTGCGAGTGTGTGTGTTTCATTCTAATGTCAAAGCCACTGGGGGCTGCCTGTGCGACATAGGGACAAAGGCAACATGCAGAAGAGCCCTTCTCCTCAGGGACAGCGAGGGGCATCTCCCATAGAAAAATGGCTGAGGTAGAGGAGAGAAATAGAGAGAGGAGAGAGAGCGAGAGAAATATAACGATAAAGTGTGTGTTTGTGTCTCTCCTTAATATACTATAATATGTGTATGTGGTGAGACTCTCCTTCCACCTTTTTCCTTTTCCCTCTCTCTCTCTGTCCATGTCTATCTCCTTTCCTCTCCCTCTCCTTTTCTCTCCCTCCATCTTTCTCTCCTTGCACCTCGGCGGTGTCACTGCGGCAGCAGCTCTTATCTGCTTTCCATGCATACTGAAGGAGGTTCTCCCCTCCTCTACCTCCCTGGCTCCCTCCCCTTCTTCCACCTCCTCTTTACGCCGGTGTGGTACTAATCAGGGCAAAGGGAGCCAGATAGTTTGTTTGGAATCCGATAAGATGGAGCAGAGGGTAGGCATGCAGGCAGGCATGCAGGCAGGCAGGCAGGCAGGCATGCAGGCAGGCAGGCAGGCAGGCAGGCAGGCAGGCAGGCAGGGAGGGAGGGAGGGAGGGAGGGAGGGAGGGAGGGAGGGAGGGAGGGAGGGAGGGCACATTCCCCCGAAGGGGGACACATTCTGGAGATATCAGCAAATTGAATTTAAAGGGGAGAGAAGAGCAGATTTCTGATGGCACAGACACTTGATTCCATTAATGTGGGCAGAGAGAGGAGGGCTGCGGTTGATGTGTGTGCGTGAGGGGGGTTAATTAGGGAGGTGTAACATGGAACACTTCCTCCTGTTCCTGCTGTGGAGAAGATAGGTGTTTGAAATCTCTCCCTTCCTCTCTCTCTTTCGATCTCTCTCCCTCCCCTACCAACAGATAAGATACCAACGAATAAGATGCCAACTAATAAACAATGTAGTAACCGAGAGCAAGGATAAGATGCCAACTAATAAACAATGTAGTAACCGAGAGCAAGGATAAGATGGCCTGTTTTTTGGATCGCCTACCTTAATTAGAACTTCATTTCACCCAATCATCAGAGAGGTATGAAGTACATCCCTCAACCCCCACCCTTCCAACACCCCCTCACTCCCGCCGCCCCTCCCTTTCTCCCAGGCTCTCAGTATCGTCTTGGCTGGCCCAGTTAAAAAGGGCGTGGTGCTAGCGAAACATGACTTCAGCAAAAATGAGATGCTTTCAACAGCCTGGAAGACTAGCCCTTTGTTATGTTCTAGAAAGATAGGCAGCACTTGCAGATGTATTCTCCAATCTCCAGATTTCTGTGCAGTATTTATAGTTGATGGTCATGTGTTTTCACCCCCTATGGGGTTATTGAAAAATAGGGAACTTCTAAGTGGCAGACTCCGGGTGAGTTCTAATCTCAGCTTCAAATTAAAAAACCTCTGAGTTTTTAAGCCTGCCTCATAGGGTTTTTACAAATTGACTGTGTGTACAATATGCATTTTCCAAATTATATAGATAGCAGCTATTCACATCAGAGCGCACATACACACACACTCACACACACACACTTTGATCAGCCTTTAAAGGGCTACTTAGGGATTTTGCCAGTCTACTTCCCCAGAGTCAGATGGACTAGTGGATACTATTGGTATGTCTCTGTGTCCAGTATGAAGGAAGTTAGAGGTAGTTTAGTGAGCCAATGCTAACTAGCGTTAGCACAATGACTGGACGTCTATGGGTATCTGCTAGCATGCTAGTAGTTCACTCTCTCTCGCACCCCCTCTCCCTCTCTCTCCGTCCCCCCAGGGGTCAGGCTGTAACATCCCTTGCTTTGTGGCCTGGTTTTTATCATTCTCACTGACGATCTAGGTCAGCATCGACTGAATATCAACTAAGACTGGTGTTTCTTGGGCTGAGAATAAAAGCGTATTTCCTTCACTGTTGGTCACATTTGTTCGTACATGTACTATCTGTTCATCTTGCAAACCTTATTCCTGGTCTTAGTGTGGTCTCATGTGGTCTCTAGTGGTTGATCATCATGTGGTCCCTGGTGGTTGATCATCATGTGGTCCCTGGTGGTTGATGATCATGTGTTCTCTGGTGGTTGATCATCTCTCTAAAACACAATGTGCTTTTAACATAAATATTGAACTCTTTCTCCTTGTTTATTTATTTATGTCACTTTTTGTAACCAGGAAAATCCCATTGAGACACAGAGTCTCTTTTTCAAGGGAGACCTGGCCAAGAAGGCAGCGACAATCAACACATTACAGAATTAAATCATACAACGATGCAATGCAACGTGATCCAGCCTAAAAAAAAGCATTTACACTCCTCCGAGTCTCCCATCAATATTTCAAATTAATTCAGTGGCACTAACATATCTAGATGAAGCACGAATTGTAAACTATTCCATGCCTCTGGTGCACAAGAAGAGAAGGCAGTCTCGTCTAATACTGTGAATATCCTGGGCACTTTCAGTAGCAACCACCTAGCAGACCAGATATGGTAACTGCTGGTGGTGAAGGAGACCAGACTACAGAGGTAAAGAGGAAGTTTACCCAAAAGGCCTTTGTAGATGAACACACACAAATGTAGCTTTCTGTGCATATGAAGTGAGGTCCAACCTACCATTTGGTACAAGGTGCAATGGTGGGTGCGTGACTTGGCATTTGTAATAAAGCGCATGGATGCATGATAAACAAAGTCCAGTCTCTGTAAGACGGAGGAGGTTGCATGCATGTACAACAAGTCACCATAATCAATTACAGAGAAAAGCCATAAGCGGGAAGAAAGCCTTGTTACGAAAATAAAAACCCAATTTCAATTTCAGGTTCCTCACAAGATTATCCATCTGAACTTTAAAGGACAACTTGCCATCCAACCATATACCTAGGTATTTGTAGGATGACACATTTTCAATGGATAAGCCACCAGATGTGACAATGCTAACCTTCTCTGGCAGAGTTCGAGCTCCGGTAAATGTCATGAATTTAGTTTTTTTGTACATTCAAGAACAGCTTGAGACCATAAAGGGAGGCCTGCAGTGACTGAAAAGCAGTCTAGAGCTCTTCAACAGCCTGAACCAGAGAATGAGCACACGGATATATGACTGTATCATCTGCTGGTTGCTTCCCATTTCCAAAATCATTAATACAATTGAGAACAACACCAGAGCTAAAATGGAACCCTGGGCCACACCTCTATTCATCTCAAAAAAGCTAGACATGTGATTGTCAGTATATTCACATTGTGTTCTGTTAGAAAGATAGTTCCTAAACCAATGTACTGCCCCTTCTCTGAGACCAATGTTTTAAGTCTAGCTAGCAACAATTCATGGTCAACTAAATCAAATGCCTTTGACAAATCCACAAACAGAGCAGCACAAAGTTGCTTTTTATCAAGTGCATTGATGAAGTCGTTTGCAACTGCCATAGCTGCAGCTGCGGTGCCGTGCCTCGATCTAAAGCCAGACTGAACCCAGCTCAGTATGTTCTTTTCAACGAAGATGTTTTTTAACTGTGAGTTCACTAGGGATTCATAGACTCTGGCCAGGATAGGGACTTTGGAGATAGGACGATAGTTATTAGCATATGAGGGATCTCCACCATTTAGCAGTGGGAGGACATAAGCTGATTTCCAAATGCTGGGTATGGAATTGGCCAAGAGACTCACATTGAAAATGTGAGCCACAGGTTCAGTAATAATACCAGCTGCTATCTTCAAGAGGTAGGGGCCCAGGTTGTATGGACCTGCAGACTTTTTAGTGTCTATTGCCTTCAGCGCTTTGTAGACGTCGGCATAAGAAACAGGCTCAACGTTTAAAAGGTTCCCATAAGGGCCTATATCACAGTTTGTTGATCTTGGTTCGTTCTCAACCTTATTCCTGGTCTTGGTGTTGGCTTTGACCTTCATCTTTGTCTTTTGCTTTGTTCTTCTTCTTATATCCTGTCTTCTGACTTTCCCCTGGAAATACAGTAAGACGCACAACACATTTAATAGGGAGCATTTTAACTAACTCATGTTCTTTTCTCTTCTCTTTCCGGTGATGTTCCTTCCACATGGCAACCACCTTGAAAATATCTAAATAGGTAAGTCATTATATACATTGTACGCATTTTACACTGAATGGCCAAATGATGCATACTGTTGGCCTGTGATACACCTTCATCTGGGAAAAGCTGAAACTATCTACAGTTTTAAGCCATGGAAGCAAGTACAAAGACAGACGTAGACCTGGGCACACGTCATCTAGGCTTTGGCGATAGTGAGACATTTCCTTAGGCTTGAGGACTTTTTATAATAGGATTCTGTCGTTTTCAAGGGGCGAAGACAATGGATTACATATCTATGTGGCTAGGGAATGGAAAAGTGGGGAGAATTGAATCCGGCTTAAAGAAACGAGTTTAATTACAGATCCAAGTCCTTTGCTAAGTTCTTTGACAATCACCAGAGTTTTTCTGTGAAACGGTTAAATTTGGTCTGTGATGTGACAATGATTTAGCTACTGCTTCCACTACATTTAATTACGAAAAAAAAGTCTTGATTATGAAAAATGTGAGGGCTACAGAGACCGCCGTTGAGAAGTACAAATATGATTAATTATGCATAATGAAGTGCGATTGCGAAGTGTTGCAGCTTGCACATTTTCTCAGCAAATACTTTTTTATTTCTTCATGTGACTTCTCCGTATTTCACATCTTACTATTCAAAAGTTCTGCTAAGTTAATGAGAGCAGTGGTTAGGATTGGTCAAGATTGTTTTTGGAAAATCACACAGGCATGCAGAATTTAAGACATCTTGTACCAGCATCTCAATAATGGAGATGCTTGTGATTTAGTCAAATCAAATTAGATTTGTCACATACACGTGTTTAGCAGATGTTATTGCGGGTGTAGCGAAAAGCTTATGCTTCTAGCTCCAACAGTGCAATAATATCTAACAAGTCATATCTAACACACAATACACACAATCTAAAGTAAAGGATTGGAATTAAGAGTATATAAATACTTGGACGAGCAATGTCAGAGCGGCATAGATGAAAATACAGTAGAATAGGATAGAATACAGAATATACATTTGAGATGAGTAATGCAAAATATGTAAACATGATTAAATTGACAGTGTGTCCATTATCAAAGTGGCCAATGATTCCAAGTCTATGTATATAGGGCAGCTGCCTCTAATGTGCTAGTGATGGCTATGTAACAGTCTCTCAGTCCCAGCTTTGATGCACCTGTACTGACCTCGCATTCTGGATGATAGTGGGGTGAACAGGCAGTGGCCCGGGTGGTTGTTGTCCTTGATGATCTTTTTGGCCTTCCTGTGACATTGTGTGCTGTAGGTGTCTTTGATGACAGGTAGCTTGCCCCCGTTGATGCGTTAGGCAGATTGCACCACCCTCTGGAGAGCCCTGCGGTAGCGGGCGGTGCAGTTTCCATAACAGGCGGTGATACAGCCTGACAGGATGCTCTAAATTTAGCATCTGTTAAAAGTTTGTGAGGGTTTTAGGTGCCAATCCAAATTTCTTCAGCCTCCTGAGGTTGAAGAGGCGCTGTTGCACCTTCTTCACCACACTTTCTGTGTGGGTGGACCATTTCAGTTTGTCAGTGATGTGTACGCCGATGAACTTGAAGCTTTCCACCTTCTCCACTGTGGTCCCGTCGATGTGGATGGGGGTGCTCGCTCTGCTGTTTCCTAAAGTCCACGATCAGCTCCTTAGTTTTGTTGACGTTGAGTGAGAGGTTATTTTCCTGGCACCACACTCCCAGGGCCTCACCTCCTCTCTGTAGGCTCTCTCGTCATTGTTGGTAACCAGGCCTGCTACTGTTGTGTCATCTGCAAACTGGATGATTGAGTTGGAGGCGTGCGAGGCCACGCAGTCATGGGTGAACAGGGAGTACAGGAGGGGGCTGAGCACACATCCTTGTGGGGCCCCAGTGTTGAAGATCAGCGAGGTGTGCGCGTTGTTTCCTACCTTCACCACCTGGGTGCGGCCCGTCAAGAATGCCAGGACGCAGTTGCACAGGGCGGGATTCAGACCCAGGAGCTCGAGTTTAATGATGAGCTTGGAGGGTACTATGGTGTAGAATGCTGAGCGATTGTCAATGAACAGCATTCTTACATACAGTTGAAGTCGGAAGTTTACATACACTTAGGTTGGAGTCATTAAAAGTCGTTTTTCAACCACTCCACACATTTCTTGTTAACAAACTATAGTTTTGGCAAGCCAGTTAGGACATCTACTTAGTGCATGACACAAGTAATTTTTCCAACAGTTGTTTACAGACAGATTATTTCACTTATAATTCACTGTATCACAATTCCAGTGATTTACATACACTAAGTTGACTGTGCCTTTAAACAGCTTGGAAAATTCCAGAAAATGATGTCATGGCTTTAGAAGCTCCTGATAGGTTAATTGACATAATTTGAGTCAATTGGAGGTGTACCTGTGGATGTATTTCAAGGCCTACCTTCAAACTCAGTGCCTCTTTGCTTGATATCATGGGAAAATCAATAGAAATCAGCCAAGACCATAGAAAAAACATTGTAGACCTCCACAAGTCTGGTTCATCCTTGGGAGCAATTGCCAAACACCTGAATTTACCACGTTAATCTGTACAAACAATATTACGCAAGTATAAACACCATGGGGGTACGCAGCCGTCACAACACTAAAGAAAGAGATGAACGTACTTTGGTGCGAAAAGTTAAAATCAATCCCAGAACAACAGCAAAGGACTTTGTGAAGATGCTGGAGGACAAAGATTGTACTTTTTTTTAGAAATATCCTCCGGTCTGATGAAAAAAAACATAATTGTTTGGCCATAATGACTATCGTTATGTTTGGAGAAAAAATTGGGATGCTTGCAAGCCGAAGAACACCATCCCAACCGTGAAGCACAGGGGTGGCAGGCATCATGTTGTGGGGGTGCTTTGCTGCAGCAGGGACTGGTGCACTTCACATAATAGATGGCATCATGAGGAGGAAAAGTATGTGGATATATTGAAGCTACATCTCAAGACATTAGTCAGGAAGTTAAAGCTTGGTCGCAAATGGGTCTTCAAATAGACAATGACCCCAATCATACTTCCAAAGTTGTGGCAAAATGGCTTAAGGACAACAAAGTCAAGGTTTTGGAGTGGCCATCACAAAGCCCTGACCTCAATCCCATAGAAAATTTGTGGGCAGAACTGAAAAAGCGTGTGCGAGCAAGGAGGCTTACAAACCTGATTAAGTTACACCAGCTCTGTCAGGAGGAATGGGCCAAAATGCACCCAACTTATTGTGGGAAGCTTGTGGAAGGCTACCCAAAACATTTGACCCAGGTGAAACAATTTAAAGGCAATGCTATCAAATACTAATTGAGTGTACGTAAACTTCTGACCCACGGGGAATGTGATGAAAGAAATAAAAACTGAAGTAACTCATTCTCTCTACTATTATTCTGACATTTCACAGTCTTAAAAAAAAGTGGTGATCCTTACTGACCTAAGGCAGGGAATTTTTGCTAGGATTAAATTTCAGGAATTTTGAAAAACTGAGTTTAAATGTATTTGGCTAAGGTGTATGTAAACTTGCGACTTCAACTGTAAGTATTCTTCTTGTTCAGATGGGATAGTGCAGTGTGATGGCGATTGCATCATCTGTGGATCTATTGGGGCGGTAAGTAAATTGAAGCTGGTCTAGGCTGTCAGGTAAGGTAGTGGTGATATGATTCTTGACTAGTCTCTCAAAGCACTTCATGATGACAGATGTGAGTGCTATGGGGAAATAGTAATTTAGCTCAGTTACCTTTGCTTTCTTGGGCACAGGAACAATGGTAGACATCTTGAAGCATGTGGGGACCACAGACTGGGATATGGAGAGATTGAATATGTCCGTAAACACTCCAGCCAGCTGGTCTGCGCATGTTCTGAGGACGCGGCTAGGGATGCAGTCTGGGCCGGCAGCCTTGTGAGGGTTAGAAGACTTAAATGTCTTACACGTTGGCCATGGAGAAGGAGAGCCCGCAGTCCTTGGTAGCGTGCCTCGTCGGTGGCACTGTGTTATCCCCAAAGCAGGCAAAAAAGGTGTTAAGCTTGTCCGGAAGCAAGACGTCGGTGTCCGCGACGTGGCTGGTTTTCCCTTTGTAGTTTGTGATTGTCTGCAGACCCTGACACATATGTCTCATGTCTGAGCCGTTGATTTGCGACTCCACTTTGTCTCTATACTGCCTGTTTGATTGCCTCAATAACTACACTGTTTCTATTCGGCCCTACTCCCAGTCATCTTGCCATGGTTAAATGCGATGGTTTGTGCTTTCAGTTTTGCGCGAATGCTGCCATCTATCCACTGCTTCTGGTTCGGTAGGTTTTAGTAGTCACAGTGGGTACATCTCCAATACATTTCCTGATGAACTCAGTTACCATATCAGTGTTTTTGTCTATGTTGTTCTCAGAGGCTACCCGGAACATGTCCCAGTCCGAGTGATCAAAATAATCTTGAAGCGTGGATTCCGATTGCTCAGACAAGCGATGAATAGTCCTTAGCACAGGTGCTTCCTGTTTGAGTTTCTGGCTATTGTAAGGGAGGAACAAAATGGAGTCATGATCCGATTTGCCAAAGGGAGGGTGGGGGACGGCCTAGTAGGCACCCCGGAAGTTGGAGTAGCAGTGGTCGAGTGTATTAGCAGTACAAGTACTACAGTCACTGTGTTAATATAACTTCAGTAATGTTTTCCTCAAATTTGCTTTGTTAAAATCCCCAGCTACTATAAATGCAGCCTCGGGATATGTTTTTCAGTTTGCAAAAAGTCCAGTGAAGTTCTTTGAGGGCCGTCATGGTATCAAATTTACAAGCTGTGACTACAACCGAAAGACAATTCTCTTGGGCGGTAATACGGTTGGCATTTGATTGTGAGGTATTCTACGTCGGGTGAAGGAAAGGACTTGAGTTCCTGTATGTTATCACAATCACACCATGAGTAGTTAATCATGAAACATACACCCCCACCCTTCTTCTTCCCGGAGAGTTATTTATTCCTGTCTGTGCGATGAAATGAGAACCCAACTGGCTGAACGGACTCAGACAGTATATCCCGAGAGAGCCATGTTTCTGTAAAACAGTATGTTACAATCCCTGATGTTTCTCTGGAAGGAAATCCTCGCCCTGAGCTCGTCAACATTATTATCCAGAGACTGAACATTACTGAGTAATACACTTGGAAGTGATGGGTACACCTCCGAGTACCTCGTTTCTGCCTGCGGTGTTTTGGAACAGCTTCTGGAATCAGTTCAAAGGATCCGATTCGTGAAAGTTGTATTCCTGATCGTAATGCTAGTAATTCTGGTGAGTTACTGCCACTCTTATATCCAGAAGTTATTCCCGGCTGTATGTAATAACACACAACATCTTGTGGGCTAATAATGTAAGAAATAACACATGCAAAAACAAAACGTTTCCTAAGAGCTAGAAGCACGACAGCCCTGTCCGTCGGCGCCATTGTCAGGGGTGCAGAAAGGGAGGGGGCAGACATTGTGACTCGTCCTACCCCCATTCAAGATTAAGTGACACAGTAGTAGTAGTAGTTTTGGCTTTGGGCGGTATACCATATATTCCGGGCTATTTGAAAAATTGTTTTTCAATAGTGTCAATACCGTTTAAACTATTTCTTTAAATAAATATGAATATTTATAGCTACTTGTTAAGTAAATACCTGCAGTCAACTTGTGAAATATGTTAGGAGAACAAGAAGATTGCCTTCTTCATTTCCTTTGTCACATAATTTTGCATTATGAAGTTTACCGTTAGTCCCCAGTCACGTGGTGTTTGTTTACAAGCACACAACAACGAGAGCACACGCCAGGTGTAATAGTTACAGTATTTACAACTAAATGTATGCCAGCTAGATATCTTGTAACTATTAAGTTAACTGTCTAAAATGTGCTAAAAATCAAGCATTCACCCGGTAACAGCAGAGAATCACTTCCTGGATCAAGAGCCTTGCTGTCTAATATTGGCTGTGTGCAGCAAACTGTGACTAGCATTTTTAAGAGTTACTTGTATACTTGTATAGTTTAGGTCAAAGACTGTACAAAATGTTCGCAAAGCACTTGTTAGCATTTAGCTATTATTCTCTATGGGATTGTAAATGTACTTGTTAGCACTGCTAACCTTTCGGATTACAGAGTATCACTTTGGTTTGAAAACAGAGTCCCCTCAGTGCCGGTATTACTGAATATCCCGGTATCACTATCTGGATACCGCCCAAACCTATTGTTGTTGTTGATAGGACACACCTCATCTCTATTCCTACTTTTATTCAGAGTCAGTGCACATAACATCATGCTTGTCATTCAAATATGTAGTAGTCTGCAACACAATCTACAACACATCACCCTTTCTCTCCTCCCTCCATCCCTTGTCTTCCCCCTCTCCCTTTCTCACTCACACAACGGCAAATTGCTCATCTGTCTTTCTCCCTATCTCTCTTCATTTTCATTATTCCCTTCTCTTTCTCATTGTCCTTTTGTATTCATGAGAAATCTTTTTTCCTTTCTCCGCCTCGCAGCCCTGTTTTACATACCGTCTCTATGCTTATCTGAGGAGACATGTCCTATATGATACACTTCGTTCTTCAGGAAAAGAGAGGGGGAATTACATTTATGCAGCACCTTGCACACCAAATCTCATGTGTTCTAATTAAATGTTCTTATTTAGGCTGTTGTCACGCGACTATTTTGAATACCCGAGCCTGTATAAATTCATGAGGTCAGCCGTGGTTCCTTCTGTAAATGGAGGTGTTTACACATTTCTCTCTACATGTGCTCTTAGCTGCCCGTGTCTCTGAGATGAGAGGCTGCTGATGTGTGTGGGAACTCTGGCTGCTCAAATCTAAAATGGCCGACCTTGTTGTTAAACATGTTTTTGTTTTTTTTCCTTTATGGTTGAATACCTAAATACCTGTTCTATAGAAGGAGGGGAGAAATGGCAGGAAAGAAGATGAAACAGTGCAGAGAGGGTTAAATTGCCAGGATGGGATCGTTTTGTAGATTGTAAAAAAAAACAGGGAGCAAAAGAGATGAGGAAAGAATGCAAGAGAGAGAAAGTAATAGCAGGGTAAAAGAGACCGAGGCTAGAGCACTTCAGTCCAAATAAGTGAGGTAGACATTGCAATTTCAGGTGCATTTCACCCCTGAAAGCCTGCTACCATCTCCAACAGTCAACCTACAAACCCCTCTCATTTTTAATCTCACTAGTCATTGTTATTGATGCTCCCTGCAAGCTACCCCCATGTTCTTTCGATGGGGAATTGGAATTTAGCATTCTAAAGACCTCAGCATGTTCAAAAACACTCGAAACAAGGGCTCAGCAGGGGGCTGTGTATATTACACCCCAAATGGAGGCGCAAATTACAGTTGCTGAGGTATTCCCGAGCTTTAATAGCCGGCGGGTAGGCGTACGTTCTCGGTAAGCGCGGGGCTCTGATCTCGCCTCCCCATGATTGACAGTCAAAGGGAGGTGGGAGGGTTACATACCTCGTCCCGGCATCAAACGGAGCACCAACGCGCTCCTGTGCTTTAATCATCTCCTTCCCACCTGTAGAGGGAACGTCCTCGGGGAAGTGGGGACACAGTTCACCGTAACACCGGTGCACAAACTGTTTGTCAATAAAAAAATGGGGTCTTGTGGTATTCTCCTGTTGTGCTATTCTTCCTTTTTCCTCTTCCCAAGTGAATTATTCGCGGTTACTGCATCTCCCTCACATGCGTTTGTTTACCTCTCCTATTCCCTCATTCAGAGGGTTAAAGGCGCCTGTCTCCCTCCACAGTGTCTCGGGAAAAAAACGGGGACAAAAGTCAACCTGCCATGACCAAGAGAACGCATAGAGAGCTGAAAGATGCTAGCAGAAAGCTAGTAGCTTGTTTTTCCCTGAGGAACTTGTCATTGTAAAGCCAAAAACAAATCTACTTGGACCTCTGATACAGCCCATAGAGACACTAGCGTCTCTCCATATAACAGCACAGCAGATCGTCCGTGCAATGCAGGTCGTAATGGCAGAGTGAAAGAGAGAGAGAGAGTTGTGGCCTGCAGGTAGCATTTAGTGGTGGTGTCAGTGGTGCTTTAAATGACCCTGCTATCTCTATTGCATTAAACACTCTCCTGCTATCTGCTCTAAGCCCCCGAGCCTCACTCCCCTACAATCCTGAGTTAAGTTGCTCTAAATTCTTAATTAGCTATTTAACTTTTTTGTTGCAAAAGGGCCGGTGGTGCACTTGCATATGAACACATCATAAGCCATGGCAAAACATTTTAGAATTACAGGAAATGAGCTTTAAAACGGCAAAATATTCTCTCAGCCAAATGGCAAAATGTGGAGAATAGCATGAGAATAGCTATAAAACTGCACATTTTTCTCTTTGGCCCGTGGCAAAATGTGTAGAATTGGATGAAGGTAGCTTTCTCCCCTACCCCTCTTTCATCCCTCCATCTCCTCTCCTCCCTCCTCTCCCTCCGCGCCCCCCCCCCCCCGTGAGTGGTGTAGTCAGTGTGCTGACATGGCAGTGTGTTGAGTAAGGAAGGGCTGGCTTGTGTCGTGGCGCCTCTAAACTGGTGGTGTCGTGGAGTGACGCTACATTCTGTCACCATCTGTTGAGATCCAGTTACAAGCATTTAATCTGGCAGAACCTATTAGGCCTGTTAGGCTGTCGGACACGACCGCGTTGCCGCCTCCTCTTCCTCTGGGGGGAGGAGACGAGAGAAGGAGTGAGAGAAGGAGAGAGACAGAGAGAGGAGAGAGAGGGAGGGATGGAGGACACCGGGAAAAATAAATACAAGGGAGGGAGAAATGGGAAGGGAACGGGAAAAATATGATAGACAGGGAGTGAGAGAAGGAGAGAGGGGTTGAGGGAGATGGAGGGATGGGGGTGGGAGAGAAGGAGAGAGGGAGGAGAGCAGGAGAGAGAAAGGCGAGGGAGAGATAAATGGGGAGGGAACGGGAAAAAGATGATAGAGAGGGAGAGAAAAAGGGAGAGAGCGAGGGAGGAGGTGCAGCCGGGTGGGCCAGGTGTAGTGGTAAGCAGAGTTAATGGAGGGGTGCCTGTCCCCTGTCTCGCCACTGCAGATTTACAGCCAACACAGCCGGCCCAGCTCCATCAGGGGGAGATTAACAGCAGCTGTTTAACATGGTTATGCTCTCTACCCTGGGCCCTGCCCAGCTATATACATACACACACATACATACAGAGACAGTCAGGTGTTTAACATAGTTATGCTCTATACCCTGGGCTAGGCTGAATACACAGAGACAGATGGACAGACGGACAGACGGAAAGACAGACAGACCAATGGACAGACAGACAGACCAATGGAAAGACAGACAGACCAATGGAAAGACCGGTAGGCAGACAGACAGACCAAGACAGACAGACAGACAGACAGACCAAGACAAACAAATGGGGATTGGTGTAATCTACACCCAGCTACATCCAACCTGTCATTTTAGATAACAGAAACGCTCAAACCAGGTTTCTTTTATTTCTAAGAGGTATTTTATAGGGTAGGGTTAATGCTTCCTTTATATTTAAAACCACATAGCAGAACAGATGTTGCTGTGGCTGTAACAGGCTTAAACACAATTCAGATGGATTCAACACTACAAAAGAATGCAATTTCTCCTTTTAAGTTTTTGTTTTCATAGAAGATAAATGACTCTATACATTAGATGTGTGTTTTTTTACTGAACAGACTGTGTTCATTAACCTTTGGAGGTAAGAAGAAACACCTTGCAGCACATTTCTTCTCCAGGTGCCATCTCCTCTGTCTGAGACTGAGGTGTCTAATCAAATACACACAGGAGTTTGTTTTAAACCAAACTAACAGTAAAAGACGGGAAAAAAAAAAAAATAACAATTGTCATGAAATGAACTCGTCAAAGGCATCGCTCCACGGAGCGTAAAACAGTCTGGAAGATGATGTATTGTTCTGCTCTTGGGGAGAGAGAGAACGACAGAGTGGAAAAGAGTGAGAGAAAGCTCTGCTTTGCATGCACATTGTATAGATTCAGACGGCTGGAGTTGTGGCCTTATCGACAGCACTTCTGACAAGGAAATGTAAATATAGTAGTGGAGGCTGTGGAGAAGATGGTTGACACTTTAAGGGGTCTCTCTCTCTCTCTCTCTCTATCACCTTTTTATTAAAAGAGCCAGCAACATGGCTCGTGATAATTATTCTGCACCTCCACCATTAAACAGCACACTGTTTCATTGAAAGCTTCAATGAAGGAATCCTCCATCGTTTGCCTCTTTCTCTCCTTCCTTCCTCTCTTTCTTCTTCCCTCTTCATATTACATTGTTTTCCTGGTGGTCTCATTTGCAGTAGCCAGCTGCTCCGTGATCACTGGTGGGTAGGCTGGCACACAGGCTAGCATAGAACACAGATATTTAAAAGCCCCTTTTACCCGTCTGCCACCCATCTAATGGCATCTGCCCCCTATGAAACAACTGAAGTTGCCATGCCAACAAACACTGGGATGCGAGGCGAACGTGAGCCGGTGTCTGCTCTTTGAATAGGGGAGTTTGTCTCGTTTGGGAGGGAGTTTGGGGGTTCCCCCATTCTAGAATAGGGGTTCCCACAGTTTAGAACAAGGGTTCCCACAGGGGTTCCCACAGTTTAGAACAGGGGTTCACAAACTGTTTCACTCAGGCCCCCCGCGCTACATCCATGTCTATGGGCACAGTTATTGTTAATGACAAACTGTTCACACCCCTCTTGTTGGCTGAGAGAACATTTTGCAGGTTTAAAGCTCCTTTTCTTGCAATTCTATACATTTCGCCATGTCTAATGTCTATTCATGTGATATTTGAGTGGCTCAAACCTTCCAACAGTCAATGGTCTAAAATACCTAGCTACAAAACATTAGCTGACATGGGCTAGTTGATCTGGACATCTCTGACAAGTTCTAAATAGCTCTCTAAGGTCTGCAATGACTGACACGATAAGAGGAAAACTGATGATGCACATCCCAATTATGAAAATTGTATTCTACTATTACACCCCCACCCCCCCCTTACTATTAGACCCCCACGCCCACCTGTTGACCCCTCGTGCCTCACAGTTTGAGAGCCACTGGTCTCGAACGCAGTGCCGCATCGCCGAGAGAAAAGCAAGAGGACGAGGCAGAGCAGTATCACTTCTGATTCACACCCGTTGGGATGAAACGGTCTGGGCTTGATATTATCAGATGTTATTGCCATAGTTAATAACAATAACCCATTCTGCTGACGCGATAAAAGCATTTTAGCGAGCCGCAACGTCGGCCCTGCTGCGCCATCACTGTGCAAGTTCCAGCCATAAATCCGGCCACTAATGCTATTTTAGCTCTTTATCCTTGACGCGTTGCGCTAGCCCGACACAACATTGGAAATATCAATGTGCCTTGTGTATAAATATATAAGGGGATAAATGAGAGTGTTGGAAGTATCGTGAGTTACAGCGGTACGGTAATAAGTGTGATTTGCCATGGCGTTAGCCTCCAGTTCCACTGTGACCCACTTTGATTTGGCGGAGAGAATGAGGGGCTTTGATATTTCTACAGATCCCAGCTCGGCGTTCTACTACTTCTGCCTGGTACAACGCCCCATCATCAGCTCTGTATAGGACTGACACCCTCTCTTTTTGTGACACACTTACTTTTGATTCCTCTCTCCTTTTTGTATTCTCTCCACCTTTTCTATTGTTTTTTTCCTCCTCTCTTTCCACCTCTTCCTTTCACTCCCTTGATTGCTCACTTGTTCCCTCCTTTCCTCTCATCCCCCCTCCATCGCTCCCCTCCCTCCCATACCCTCTCTCCCTCCCTCTCCTCCACTCTTTTCATACCACGCCTCCCTCGCAGGCTCGCTCCCTCCCGCCCATTCTCTCTCTAAATCAGCCATTTTTTCTCTCTCCATACCCTCATTAGCTTTGTGCTAATCAACCAGTGTCCATTACCATCCATTCTCATCCCAGTGGAGCAGCGGTAGTGACAGAAATAAAGAAAAGTGATGGAAATTGGCCTTAATAACATGCATACAGTTCTACAGGCTTGGGCCATGCTGTAATCAAACACTAAGAGTGAAAGACAAAGAGGCGGAAAGACGGAGGGAGGGAGAGAAAAGGAGTGCGAGAGAGAGAGGGAGAGCTGAGAGAAAGAAAGACAGGGTAGTGTGCTACTCATTTGGGGAGTAAGACTGGGGCTGGGTTGAAAGTGAGTGATGAAAGCGGGAGAGTGACCAACAAAATGGGAGCATGCAGAGAGAAAATGGTGGCTGTGAAGGATAAGAGACGTGGGCCGAGTCTGCCCATTGGACAACGCAGCAACACTGGCAACACGTATAGACAGATAATGATTGGGTGTTGATTATCTCTTGATCCCTATTGGGGGAATAAGTCAGCGACCTATTAGAGAGAGGACACATACAGTATCTAGACGGGAGAGAATACTAATGCAACAGAAGAACTCAATCCTTATGTTTAGACCCCAGAGCCTCCATTCAAATCCTCTTTCAAACTCTTCTCAACAACATCAACAAAGCTCCTCGTCCATATCTGCCTTTTCCAAAAGGACACCATGCAAAAGCAACAGCAATGGCAGACATTTTGTGCAAATGTCCCCCGCAATCCTCCAGCCCTGACAGTGACTGACTTGGGTCTCTGCAAAGTGAATAGTGAACAACTAGGACAGAGGCCAAATTCTCATTGGCAGGGGGATCACAGGCGGTACATGACAAACGACCGTGTCATGCATATTGTTGAGACGAGGCGGACCTGTGCCACACTGCTGTTCGGTTAAGACAGTCAATTCCATTACAGAACCACCCTGTATCTGTGAGGAAAGTGGAGGGAGGGAGGGAGGGATCCGTGGGGTGAGACAGGGATGCAACTTGAGCCCCACCCTTTCCTTTCTCTCTCACAGTTACGACCTTTCGATCTCTCCCTCATTCTCTCTCTCCTGCTTCCTCTCTCTCGCTCCCATTTCTCTTTCTCCCTCTATCTCTTCTGTGCCTCTCCGCCTCTTTCTCTCTCTCTCCAGTTGAGCTGACAGGCATGTTCTGTTTCTGTTCACGTCCTAGGGAACACAACTCACACATGTTTATTCCTTCTTTTGTTCACTGTGTACTGTCGTCCTAAATACACAATTGCACCAACAGACACAGGCTTTTACACAACCAAACATCTACCGGCACGCAGGTCCTCAAAGTATTTGAGCGTAAACACAAAATGTCATTTCAGCTTTTCTCTCATCCCTAGCTGGAGTGGCAACATACAACTACACTACCCACGATTCCCTGCCTATATCCCTCCGTGTTGCTGTATCACTGTGTAGTTGAGTAGATCCGGACCCCATGTCCCTTACACATCATTTTTTTCGCTACCCCGTTCCCTTCCTCCTTTCCTCTCTCCTTCCCTCCATGCATGCATCAAATATTGGGAAAGGGACTGCACTCCCTCGAATGAGTCTCTTACTCATCCTTCTCTCAATCACTGTGCGGATCACTGTGTAATAAAACAATTGGAGAACATTTCAATACCCCCAACCAGCTTGTCACACTGAGGCTGCAGTTTTCTCGTCTAGACCAGTCTTGTGCTATGTACAGTATGCTTGGTGTCTGTCTGTGGAAACAGTTAATGGTGCATGGTAAGGAGGAGACTGTTCTGTGGGAATGAGTGCTCAAAGGTTGTTTAGGTACGCTAGGTAGTCTATTCTCTTTCCATCTCTTCCTTTCTCCTGTACTCTGATCTTTTTGTGATTAGTGAGCCATTTTCCCTCCTGGTGTTCTCTATCTCTACCCCTCCTTTTTCTCTCTTGTACCCCTCCATCTCTTTCTGCCCCCTGTCTCTCACTCTCTCACTCCTCTACACTCTCGCTCTCCCTCGTCATCTTAACTCAATTCTCCATCCTTCCCCATTCTCTATCTCTAACATCCTCTCTCTCTTTCTCTCTCTATCACTCTCTCACAATCTCCAACTCTATCCATCTCTCTCTCTCCCTATCTCTCTCTCTCTCTCTCTCTCTCTCTCTCTATCCCTCTCTCTCTCTCCAACTATCCATCTCTCTCTCTCTCTCTCTCTCTCTCTCTCTCTCTCTCTCTCTCTCTTACTATCCCTCTCTCTCTCTTTCTCTATCCCTCTCTCTCAATCTATCTCTATCTTTCTCTCTTACTATCTCTCTTACTATCCCTCCATCTCTCTCTCTTACTATCTCTCTTACTATCCCTCTCTCAATTAAATTCAATTTAAGGGCTTTATTGGCATGGGAAACATATGTTTGCCAAAGCAAGTGAACTAATAATCAACAACAGTGAAATAAACAATACAAATGAACAGTAAACATTACACTCACAAAAGTTCCAAAATAATAAAAACATTACAAATGTCATATTATGTGCAAATAGTTGAAGTACAAAAGGGAAAATAAATAAACATAAATATGGGTTGTATTTACAATGGTGTTTGTTCTTCACTGGTTGCCCTTTTCTTGTGGCAACAGGTCACACTGTGGTATTTCACACAATAGATATGGGAGTTTATCAAAATTGGGTTTGTTTTAAAATGCTTTGTGGGTCTGTGTGATCTGAGGGAAATATATGTCTCTAATATGGTCATACATTTGGCAAGAAGTTAGGAAGTGCAGTTCAGTTTCCACCTCATTTTGTGGGCAGTGTCCACATAGCCTGTCTTCTCTTGAGAGCCAGGTCTGCCTACACCGGCCTTTCTCAATAGCAAGGCTATGCTCACTGAGTCTATACATAGTCAAAGCTATCTTTACGTTTGGGTCAGTCACAGTGGTCAGGTATTCTGCCGCTGTGTGTTCTCTGTTTAGGGACAAATAGCGTTCTAGTTTGCTCTGTTTTTTGTTAATTCTTTACAATGTATCAAGTAATTATCTTTTTGTTTTCTCATGATTTGGTTGGGTCTAATTGTGTTGCTGTCCTGGGAATCTGTGGGGTCTGTTTGTGTTTGTGAACAGAGCACCAGGACCAGCTTGCTTAGGGGACTCTTCTCCAGGTTAATCTCTCTGTAGATGATGGCTTTGTTATGGAAGTTTTGGGAATCGCTTCCTTTTAGGTGGTTGTAGAATTTAACGGCTCGTTTCTGGATTTTTATAATTAGCGAGTATCGGCCTAATTCTGCTCTGCATGCATTATTTGGTGTTTTACGTTTGTCCCATTTTGTGAATTATTGGATGGTGAGCGGCCCCTATACCTCACATGCATAAAGGGAAATGGGTTCTATAACTGATTCAAGTATTTTTAGCCAGATCCTAATTGGTATGTCAAATTAAATTTCCTGTTGATGGCATAGAAGGCCCTTCTTGCCTTGTTTCTCAGCTCGATCACAGCTTTGTGGAAGTTACCTGTGGAGCTGATGTTCAGGCCGAGGTATGTATCTTTTTTGTGTGCTCTAGGGCCTTTTTTGGAACACCATTATTTTTGTCCTACTGAGATTAACTGTCATGGCTCTGGTATGACAGAATCTGTGCATAAGATCTAGGTGGTGTTGTAGGCCCTCCTTGGTTGGGGATAGAAGCACCGGATCATCAGCGAACAGTAGACATTTGACTTCAGATTCTAGTAGGGTGACGCCGGGTGTGGCAGACTGTTCTAGTGCCCTCGCCAATTCGTTGATGTATATGTTGAAGAGGGTGGGGATTAAGCTGCATCCCTGTCTCACCCCACGTTTTTTTGCCAATTTTAACTTGTTGTTTGTGTACATGGATTTTATAATGTGTCTCCTCCAACACCACTTTCCATCAATTTGTTTAGCAGACCCTCATGCCAAATTGAGTCGAAAGCGTTTTTGAAGTCAACAAGGTATGAGAAGACTTTGCCTTGTTTTGGTTTGTTTGTATGTCAATTAGGTTTTTTTTATCAATTAGGGTGTGCAGGGTGAATACCTGGTCTGTCGTATGATAATTTGGTAAAAAGCCAATTTGACGTTTGCTCAGTACAATGTTTTCATTAAGGAAATGTACGAGTCTGCTGTTAATGATAATGCAGAGGATTTTTCCAAGGTTGCTGTTGACGCATATCCAACAGTAGTTATTGGGGTCAAATTTGTCTCCACTTTTGTGCATTGGGATTATCAGTCCTTAGTTATAAAAGAAGAAGAAGACAGATCCAAGGAAGATGTTAAAGAGTTTAAGTATAGTCAATTGGAATTTGTGGTCTGTATATTTTATAATTTCATTGAGGATACCATCAACACCACAGGCTTTTTTGGGTTGGAGGGTTTGTATTTTGTCCTGCAGTTCATTCAATGTAATTGGAGAATCCAGTAGGTTCTGGTAGTTTTTAATAGTTGATTCTAAGATTTGTATTTGATCATGTATATGTTTTTGCTGTTTGTTCTTTGTTATAGGCCCAAAAAGCTTGAAGAAGTGGTTCACCCATACATCTCCGTTTTGGATAGATAACTCTTCATGTTGTTGTTTGTTTAGTGTTTTCAATTTTCCAGGAAGTGGTTAAAGTCTATGGATTCTTCAATTACATTGAGCTGATCTAACGTGCTGTTCTTTTTTTTCTCCGTGGTGTATTTCTGTATTGTTTTAGTGATTCACCATAGTAAAGGCGTAGGCTTAGGATTCTGGGCTTCTACGTTTTTGGTTGGATAGGTTTCTCAATTTATTTCTTAGGTTTTTGCATTCTTCATCAAACCATTTTTCATTGTTGTAAATTTTCTTCTGTTTTCTGTTTGACATTTTTAGATTTGATAGGGAAGCTAAGAGGTCAAATATACTGTTTAGGTTTTCTACTGCCAGTTTACACCTTTACTATTACAGCATGTATGTTTCCACACTACTTTCTTTCCAGTCATAGCATTTCTTAATATTATTCCGTTCCAATGGCTTTGATGCCTCATGATTGAGTCTTGCTCTGTTGAAGTAGACTGTGATTCTGCTGTGATCTGATAGGGGTGTCAGTAGCTGACTGTGAACTCTCTGAGAGACTCTGAGTTGAGGCCAGTGATAAAGAGTCTACAATACTACTGCCAAGTGATGAGCTATGAGTGTACCTACCATAGGAGTCCCCTCAAAGCCTACCATTGACTATGTACATACCCAGCGTGCGACAGAGCTGCAGGAGTTGTGACCCGTTTTTGTTGGTTATGTTGTCATAGTTGTGCCTAGGGGGGCATATGGGGGAGGGAATTCTGTCCCCTCCAGGCAGGTGTTTGTCCCGCTGTGTGCTCAGGGTGTCAGGTTCTTGTCCAGTTCTGGCATTTAGGTCGCCACCGACTAGTTAGTACATGTCCCTGGGCCTGGAAATGATTGATTTCCCCCTCCAGGATGGTGAAGCTGTCTTCATTAAAGTATGGGGATTCTAGTGGGGGGATATAGGTGGCACACAGGAGGACATTTTTCTCATTTCCTTTTGAATTTCTAGCCAAATGTGAAATGATACTGTTTTGATTCATTTAATAGAGTGAGTTAGGTCTGCTCTATATCAAATTAGCATACCCCCTGAGTCCCTTCCCTGTTTCACACCTGGTAGTTTGGTGGATGGGACTACCAGCTCTCTGAAACCTAGAGGGCAACCAGTGGGTCCATCTCCTCAATACCATGTTCTTGTAGGATAACAATGCCTGTATTTCTGATTTATTTGGTGAAGTCCTAGTTCCTGCTCTTTAGGCCAAAGGCAGATGACCTAAGGCCTTGGATATTCTAGGATGAGATAGTGAAGGCTTTGTGTTCCATAAAGTGTCCAATGGTGTTAGTCGTGTGATTTGGCCTCAGACCAGTAAGTGTGAGCAGAGCCTGCTGAGCATCTGGTACATGCCATCGACTTGGGCTAGTGTAAGAGTGGGGGTTGGGCCTGTTTGCCTGGTCACGGCCTGGGCGTATATGTGTGATTTTCACGTTGAGGCGCTCTTATCGTACTAGCACTCTCTCTCTCTCTTACTATCTCCCTCTCTCTCTCTCACTCTATCTCTACCCAGCTCTCTCGCTTACTATCCCTCTCCCTCTCTCTCTATCCCTCTATCTCTCTCTCATTATCCCTCTTCCTCTCCCTCTCTCTCTCTATCCCTCTATCTCTCTCTTACTATCCCCATAACTCTATCCCTCTCTCTCTTTATCCCTCTCTCTCAGTAACTCTCTCTCTCTCTATCCCTGTTTCTCTTCTCTTTCTCTCTCTCTTTCCCTCTCTCCATCCCTCGCTCTCTCTCTCTCTCTCTCTCTCCCTTCTTTCCTTCATTCCTTCCCTGTGTATCACTCTACCTGAGGGGAGGGTCTGGCAGAGAAACTGATATTTGACCGAGTGTCTCATTAGGAACAGCAAGGCCTCCTACAAACCCAGGACAAGCCCGTTGGCTACCTCTGCACTGTGCCAGCTATCCGCTGAGAGATGTAGAGAATGAGGTAGGGATGGAGAGAGGGGGGTGAGGTGAATGAAAAGGG